>NC_083317.1:119071790-119374821 GCF_963455315.2 Globicephala melas
CATAAATAGGTATTCTTTTGTATTTGGCTTCTTTGGCTCAACTGAATCTTTGTGAGATATATCCATATTGTTGTATGCAATACTGTTGTACAGTGTTTCATGATATATGTACACCACAGTGTATTCATCCTTTGTATTGTGGACAGACATTTGAGTCCTTACAGGTATTAATTGTTACAAATACTGCTACTATGAAGATCCTGGCTCACATATTTTCTTATTTCTGATAGATATTTATATGGGATTTGAGTTGCATTAATTTAGTTATGATAGATTCAGCAAAAATAATTTTCCAAAATGGTTGTATTAATTTATTCTCCCAGTGGAGAAGTGCATGAGAATGTTAATTGTTCCACATCACTGCCAACTCTGGATTTGTCAGTCTTTTTTAAATTTATCATTATGGTATTTGTGTAATTACATCAAATTGTCATATTAATGTGCATATCCCTGATGAAGATAATCCCCTTTTCATAAGTTTAATAGAAATTTTGATATTTTCTTTTGTAAAGTGCCTATTCAGGGATTTTGCCCATATTTGTTTTTGTAATATTGATGTTTGCACACACACACACAAACATACATACATATACACATTCTGAATATAAGTCTTTTGTCAGATAATGCACTGCAAATAAATTCTGCCATTCTATGATGCCTTTTACCAGTCTTAATGATGGCTCCCGATGGGTAAAAATTTTAATTTTGGTGAAGGTAGCTTTATTTTTTTTTCTTTTATGATTAATGAGTTTTTTGCAATGTTACCCCAAATTCATAAAAGATATCCTCCAATGCTTTTTTTATAGAAGGCTTACAGTTAGGGCTTTTACATGTAGGCTTATTATCCACCTCAAATTAATTTTCACATTTGGTTTGAAGTATATGCCATTCACAAAGAAAACCTCAACTAGGAACAGTGCTAAAAAAAATTGTTGAGCCTATGTAAAATTACAACTCAGAGATATTTACATTTTGGATAGTGACCTTGAATTACAGAAGTCTAACAGAGTTTTGAGGCTGGTTTCATAATCTTGCCTCAGAATTCCAAATGGGACTTTAAGGTGGTAGGGTAGATATATGTTTAGTTTTCTGAAAAAATACCTGACCAATTTCCAAAGTGGTTGTAAAATTTTGACTTCCAACAACGATGTATAAGAGTTTCAGTTTCTCTAGATTCTTGCTAGTACTCTTCAATTTTAGCCAGTCTAGTGGATATTTCATTGTTGTTTTAACACTTCCCTTATAACTAATGATGTTGAGTTCTTTTTTATGTACTTACTGAAAATTCATATATCTTGCTCAAGTCTTTTGTGCAGTTTTTAAAATTAGGTTTTATTAAATACTTAGAACAATGGTTGGCATCCCCAGTGTTAATATTTTTGAAAGGAAAAGAGTACAGCCAAAATAAATGACAATACTGGTACAGTATAGTAGACTCAGCATCATGGAATCTAGTTGGAGATATTATGAGGAGATAGTGCTTGGGCAGAATCTCAGAGAATTCAGGGTCAGCAATTAAGCCTAGGGATTAGTTGTTATTTACTAGTTGAAGATCAGCTTATTCACAAAAAGGTGAGGGTCTAACTTAATAAAACAAGGCATTCTTCTTTTCTCTCAAATTATCTGAGGCTTAAGTATTTATATTTAACTTTCAGATGATTTTTCCTTCCTTTTTAAACATTAATAAATTATGAGCATTTCAGAGCAACATTTAGTAGCTACTAATAAGTTCACATATTTTAAAAATGTAAACTAATGAAATATGTATCTCTTGCCAAAGCTGAAATTGAAAGCATTCCCTTCATATGTTCCACCACTTCATCAGGTTCTCATGAGACCCATCTGTTGTTTTTGCTTAAGGGTTAGAAGTGAAATGATACATTTTTTTCAGGTAACATAATTAAGAAGTGGAGAATTGTGTGTAGTTATAAAATACTGAGGAGCTCGTGGTTCAAGGGCATGTGGTTTGAGAAAGGAATGGAGGCAATTTCATTTAAATCCAGATGGATAGGGCACCCAGGCTGACGTCTAGGCTATGAGAATTAACATATTTTGTACATTTCTTGAACATCAAAATTCACTGGTATGCTTTTTACCTATGAATTTTAGAAGCATTTGACATTTCTTTTAGAAGCATGATTCCAGAATGCTGCTTTAGCAAGTGAAATTGTAACAAGGATTCCACAGCAGTATTCTGACACACTCCTCTCAAATATACCCTGATAATACTTAATGTCCTCTGTCTTCCTTTAAGTTTCATTAATTCCAAGATACTTACCCTTATTTGATATCATAGCAACATAAATAGAATATCAAATCTCCAAATCACATTACTGCATTTGCCAAAAAACTATCACCATAAAAGAGAAAAACCCAAGTTGGCTATTGTGTGCTAGCGGCTGAAAGGGAATGCTATCATTTCTGCTTCTTCATTTTCAATCCTCTATTGTTATCAATTATCTATCATAAGCTATAAAAGAGATGTTTACTGAGATGTGTGAAGCTTCAGAATGTAATTAAAGATAAATGCTAAATTATATATAATGTAATCTGTCTGCATAGAGAAACAACTATTCCACACACTTATCATCAACAGAAAACAACAGAGTTAGCCACGGAGTTAAACCAGCACGTGCCAATTTTGTTATTTCATGTGCTGCTCTCAAAGCAATAGCTCTGGAAGAAATCCAAATGGAAACTCAATTCAATAGCACTCTGTGTTCCAAAAGGTTTGTGATGGGACCAGAAGTATAACAAATGTGACTTGAGGGCACAATGTTCCAAGAAGAAAAAATGATAATCTCACATAAAAGATGAGCTGATTATAACTAGTGGGGGGCAAATTATAGTATATTCATGGATATTCTGATAAATAAGAACACAATATTCTAATAAATAAGATACTCTGATAAATAAGATGTTCTGATAAATAAGAACACAAAAACATTATAACTACATAGAATAACACACTCTACACATCTGAAGTTTTACTATCTGATTTAATTTCAGCTCAGATTTTTCTTGCATTTTAAATATTAAATTTCACTGCAACTAGCATCACAACATGTTGCTTCATTTTCCCTTCCCTAGAGAACTTTTCTTGTCTTTTCATTGATCATAAAATACATTAAGCTATATACTGTCACACAGTAAACACATCAACAATATCTAATTTTATACAGAAGTAGGACAGTTTCTTAGGCAAAATGAGCTTTTTTTTTGAGGTAACAGAATATGTCATTTATTTAGGTACACATTTTTTATTTATATTACTTTAAATAGGAAGTAAAAATATAAAATTCTCACCTTTTTAATGATTTCCTTGGACATGAGATGAGCCCAAGGCTGGTAATTTTAGTGATTTTCCCATAAATTTACTATAGATTTACTAGACAAATATTGGTTAGAAATATTTGTGTGTGTTTGTGTGCACTCATCCGTTAGTATGTGTGTGTGTATGTGTGTATGTACAGCATTCAAGGCATTTTTCCTTGCATCTCTCTGAAATCTTGGCTCTGAGGATTAAAATTCAGTCCAAATATGAAACATGGAAATGGAAAGAGAGGAGTTAAGTTGGCTTCCTTCCAAATCACATTCAACTCTCACCATAAAACTGGCATCAGTATTTTTTCCCTAACAAAACACAAATATTCATTGAGGTAAACTTCTAGGGTACAAGAGGATACAGCTTATCTTTCCCTTCACTCACAGCCTTCCAACCTTGTCTCAGATCTGCCTACCCTTGTTTCTTGACCGCAATTGAAGCATATTGCATAGATTTCCAGTAAATTTCAGGTATTAGAAGTGTCTTAATTTCAGGTATTGATAAGTCCAGCCCATTCTATAGCAAAACATTAATTTTTCTTTCCATGTGAACACCACCCCAACCTAGTCTAACCCATGGCCAGGCGAACGGGAACAAAAAAAAATGGCATGCATTATCTATCCTTTTATTTATTTTTTCCTACCTAGGTTTTGTAGAGCCTAAAGCATTTAAAATTTGGGGAGAGGCACCCTCTTTATCAAAAAATAATACAAATAATGAATACAAATTTGGTCCACGGCCTCCTAAGGAGGCCTGTGCCAGTGAGAGGCTATGAAGTTTGAGCTTCATTAGCTTCAAGATAAATCCACCCCTGCCTGCACCTTTCTCTTCCTCTCTTCCTCCTTATCTTCTTGGTTCTTCCAAGAACTGAAGCATATTGAAGAAGGTTTAGAGGAGAAGAGAGAAAAGGTCTTTTGACTAAGTGGAATAATTGGGAATTCTTTCTTGGCTAGCACTGGCTGGTCATTGCTCTCTGTCACGGCAGACATCCAGACTTGAACTTTTATAAAATATATGACTGGATTCTTTATGAACCAATCCCCTCTACCCACCCCATGGTGGCCTCCACTATTATATATTCTCTGGTGAGAATGTGGCCATCCTGAGCTGACCTTTTGATTTTGCTCTCAGCTAGTACCTCCTGCAGTACACTACGTTAGGTCCTCACCATGGCCAATAGCCTTTTCTTATTGGGGTGGGGGACAGTGCTTTCAAGATGACTGCAGCCTAGCTGTCTTCCACAGTATCCACTTGACTCAAGGGAAAGTTAACCCCCCTTGCTTGTCAAATTGTAGAATTTCAGCTTGCTTCTACTGTGACTTCTCTTTATCTCACCAGTGTAAGGGTGCTCCAGCCTTCCTCCCAGCTCCAGAACTTTCTGTGTGAGAGCCAGGCTGCAGTTTCCTTGATACCAAAACTTTACGGAACGATAGGCCAAACTATCCTAAGACATCACAACACTCTCCACCCTGGTAGCAGCATGGGTCCCATCTGTGGGTTTCTGAGCTCAGCAAAGTGCAGCCAGGGAATTAAGAAGTCAATTCCTCCTTCTTGATCCCAACTTCTCCTAAACTCTCCAAGGATTTTTAAAATCCTAACTTGACTTAGTGGACACTTCAAGCAGGAGAGGGAAATCCTGACAGCTCCTTTTACTCCTACAAATTGCTTCACTTCAAGAAATGCTGTCCTCACCAATCCACCCCTAGTCTTAATCTACATAAGTTGCAGATGGGAAATGGTGGCTGGGCTAGTTTGACTTTCTTTTAACTAGTTCCACCACAATGTGTGTAGCACCTCTCTTAGGACTGTGGCATTCAGATTAGTACTCGGCATCATAAGCAATGTGGATTTAGTCAAGATTATAAAAGTCCCATTCTAAATGTGGTTGTGCTAGCTTTTCTTTACTTACTTTGAAATAACAAACATCCATTTAGCCCAATTTAAATGCTGGATGTGTGAACTATATCCAGCAATGGATATACCAGTGTAAAGGTTTGAGATATACTTGTTGCAGTGAAATAGCAGTGTAAAGTTTTGAGAACAAGTACAGAAATATTATTTAAGATAGGAGACCTATAGACAGGTACAGATGGGATTTTAGTGATGTCTCAAAATTGTCAGTGTTTCCACCTCCAACCAATTTTGTACATAGCTTCCTGACTGATCTTTATGAAATGAAGTTTTTATAATTTCAACATTTTCTTTCCCTCTTATACTCCCTAAAAATCGTTTAGCAGCTATTAAATGTCCAGTGGCTAAAATCCAGTTTTATTCACTTGGTTATTTCAGCTTCTTATTATTAGAGCTTAAGCCTCTTTACAGTCTAATTTTTATTCTATACCAAACTATTTGATTTCTCCTAGTCTATTGCCCAAACACACCTCCAAGAATTTATTTATGCATTCTCTACATCTGGAATTCTCTCTCTTTTTTCATTCTATCTTATATCAACTCTTTCTTCAATAAAATTTCTCAACTACTTCAACACAGAATAGATGGCTCTTGTTCAGAATTGCTAGTATTTTTTTTTTTTTTTTTGCTTATGAGACATAACTAGTTAGTTATATATTGGTTAATTATTTGTTTTCTTTCAGTCACTATCATTATTTAATTGAGTCATTACCCTATTTACACACATGTAATAATTTATCTTCCTGACTGCATTGTAATCTCCTACAGGACTTTGCCTTAGATGCATTTAGCAATATCTTCTAGGTGCTTGTTAAATATTGTATTTTTATTGATTAACTTTTTTTGTAACATCTTTATTGGAGTATAATTGCTTTACAATGGTGTGTTATTTTCTGCTTTATAACAAAGTGAATCAGTTATACATATACATATGTTCCCATATGTCTTCCCTCTTGCATCTCCCTCCCTCCCAGCCTACTTATCCCACCCCTCTAGGTGGTCACAAAAGACCTAGCTGCTCTCCCTGTGCTATGCGGACACCTTCCACTAGCTATCTATTTTACATTTGGTAGTTATATATGTCCATGTCACTCTCTCACTCTGTCACAGCTTACCTTTCCCCCTCCCCACATCCTCAAGTCCATTCTCTAGTAGGTCTGTGTCTTTATTCTCGTCTTACTCTTAGGTCCTTCACGACATTTTTAAAAATTTTTTTCTTAGATTCCATATATATATGTTAGAATATGGTATTTGTTTTTCTCTTTCTGACTTACTTCACTCTGTATGACAGACTCTAGGTCCATCCACCTCACTACAAATAACTCAATTTCGTTTCTTGTTATGGCTGAGTAATATTCCATTGTATATATGTGCCACATCTTCTTTATCCACCCATCTGATGATGGACACTTAGGTTGCTTCCATCTCCTGACTATCGTAAATAGAGCTGCAATGAATATTTTGGTACATGACTCTTTTTGAATTATGGTTTTCTCAGGGTATATGCCCAGTAGTGGGGTTGCTGGGTCGTATGGTAATTCTATTTGTAGTTTTTTAAGGAACCTCCATACTGTTCTCCATAGTGGCTGTATCAATTTACATTCCCACCAGCAGTGCAAGAGGGTTCCCTTGTCTCCACACCCTCTCCAGCATTTGCTGTTTCTAGATTTTTTGATGATGGCCAATCTGACCGGTGTGAGATGATATCTCATTGTAGCTTTGATTTGCATTTCTCTAATGATTAATGATGTTGAGCATTCTTTCATGTGTTTGTTGGCAATCTGTATATCTTCTTTGGAGAAATGTCTATTTAGCTCTTCTGCCCATTTTTGGATTGGGTTGTTTGTTTTTTTGTTACTGAGCTGCATGAGCTGCTTGTAAATTTTGGAGATTAACCCTTTGTTAGTTGCTTCATTTGCAAATATTTTCTCCCATTCTGAGGGTTGTGTTTTGGTCTTATTTATGGTTTCCTTTGCTGTGCAAAAGCTTTGAAGTTTCATTAGGTCCCATTTGTTTATTTTTGTTTTTATTTCCATTTCTCTAGGAGGTGGGTCAAAAAGGATCTTGTTGTGATTTATGTCATAGAGTGTTCTGCCTATGTTCTCCTCTAAGAGTTTGATAGTTTCTGGCCTTACATTTAGGTCTTTAATCCATTTTGAGCTTATTTTTGTGTATGGTGTTAGGGACTGTTACAATCTCATACTTTTACATGTACCTGTCCAGTTTTCCCACTTATTGAAGAGGCGGTCTTTTCTCCACTGTATATTCTTGCCTCCTTTATCAAAGATAAGGTGACCATATGTGCATGGGTTTATCTCTGGGCTTTCTATCCTGTTCCATTGAGCCATCTTTCTGTTTTTGTGACAGTACCATACTGTTATAATTACTGTAGGTTTGTAGTATAGTCTGAAGTCAGGGAGCCTGATTCCTCCAGCTCCAATTTTCTTTCTCAAGATTGCTTTGGTTATCTGGGATCTTTTGTGTTTCCATACAAATTGTGAAATTCGTTGTTCCAGTTCTGTGAAAAATGCCAGTGGTAGTTTCATAAGGATTGCATTGAATTTGTAGATTGCTTTGGGTGGTAGAGTCATTTTTACAATGTTGATTCTTCTAATCTAAGAACATGGTATATCTCTCCATCTATTTGTATCATCTTTAATTCCTTTCATCAGTGTCTTCCAATATTCTGCATACAGGTCTTTTGTCTGCTTAGGTGGGTTTATTCCTAGATATTTTATTCTTTTTGTTGCAATGGTAAATGGGAGTGTTTTCTTGATTTCACTTTCAGATTTTTCATCATTACTGTATAGGAATGCAAGAGATTTCTGTGCATTAGTTTTGTATCCTGCTACTTTACCAAATTCATTGATTAGCTCTAGTAGTTTTCTGGTAGCATCTTTTGGATTCTCTGTGTATAGTATCATGTCATTTGCAAACAGTGACATCTTTACTTCTTCTTTTCCGATTTGGATTCCTTTTATTTCTTTTTCTTCTCTGATTACTGTGGCTAAAACTTCCAAAACTATGTTGAATAGTAATGGTGAGAGTGGGCAACCTTGTCTTGTCCCTGATCTTAGTGGAAATGCTTTCAGTTTTTCACCATTGAGGATAATGTTGGCTGTGGGTTTGTCATATATGGCCTTTATTATGTTGAGGAAAGTTCCCTCTATGCCTACTTTCTGCAGGATTTTTATCATAAATGGGTGTTGAATTTTGTCAAAAGCTTTCTCTGCATTTATTGAGATGATCATATGGTTTTTCTCCTTCAATTTGTTAATATGGTGTATCACGTTGATTGATTTGCGTATATTGCAGAATCCTTGCATTCCTGGAATAAACCCCACTTGATCACGGTGTATGATCTTTTAATGTGCTGTTGGATTCTGTTTGCTAGTATTTTGTTGAGGATTTTTGCATCTATGTTCATCAGTGATATTGGCCTGTAGTTTTCTTTCTTTGTGACATCTTTGTTTGGTTTTGGTATCAGGGTGATGGTGGCCTTGTAGAATGAGTTTGAGAGTGTTCCTCCCTCTGCTATATTTTGGAACAGTTTGAGAAGGATTGGTGTTAGCTCTTCTCTAAATCTTTGATAGAATTTGCCTGTGAAGCCATCTGGTCCTGGGCTTTTGTTTGTTGGAAGATTTTTAATCACAGTTCCAATTTCAGTGCTTGTGATTGGTCTCTTCATATTCCAGGTTGTCCATGTTATTGACATAGAGCTGCTTGTAGTAATCTCTCATGATCTTTTGTATTTCTGTAGTGTCAGTTGTTACTTCTCCTTTTTCATTTCTAATTCTATTGAGTTGAGTCTTCTCCCTTTTTCTCTTGGTGAGTCTGATAATGGTTTATCAATTTTGTTTATCTTCTCAAAGAACCAGCTTTTAGTTTTATTGATCTTTGCTATTGTTTCCTTCATTTCTTTTTCATTTATTTCTGATCTGATCTTTATAATTTCTTTTCTTCTGCTAACTTTGGGGTGTTTTTGTTCTTCTTTCTCTAATTGCTTTAGGTGCAAGGTTAGGTTGTTTATTCAAGATGTTTCCTGCTTCTTAAGGCAGGATTGTATTGCTATAAACTTCCCTCTTAGAACTGCTTTTGCTGCATCCCATAGGTTTTGGGTCGTTGTGCCTCCATTGTCATTTGCTTCTAGGTATTTTCTGATTTCCTCTTTGATTTCTTCAGTGATCTCTTGGTTATTAAGTAGTGTATTGTTTAGCCTCCATGTATTTGTATTTTTTTACAGATCTTTCCTGTAATTCATATCTAGTCTCATAGCGTTGTGGTTGGAAAAGATACTTGATACAATTTCAATTTTCTTAAATTTACCAGGGCTTGATTTGTGACCCAAGATATGATCTATCATGCAGAATTTTCCATGAGCACTTGAGAAAAGTGTGTACTCTGTTTTTGGATGGAATGTCCTATAAATATCAATTAAGTTCATCTTGTTTAATGTATCATTTAACGCTTGTGTTTCCTTATTTATTTTCATTTTGGATGATCTGTCCATTGGTGAAAGTGGGGTGTTAAAGTCCCCTACTATGAATGTGTTACTGCTGATTTCCCCTTTTATGGCTGTTAGTATTTGTCTTATGTATTGAGGTGCTCCTATGTTGGGTGCATAAATGATTACAATTGTTATATCTTCTTCTTGGATCGATCCATTGATCGTTATGTAGTGTCCTTCTATGTCTCTTCTAATAGACTTTGTTTTAAAGTCTATTTTGTCTGATATGAGAATTGCTACTCCAGCTTTCTTCTGATTTCCATTTGCATGGAGTATCTTTTTCCATCCCCTCACTTTCAGTCTGTATGTGTCCCTAGGTCTGAAGTGGATCTCTTGTAGACAGCATATGTATGGGTCTTGTTTTTGTATCCATTCAGCCAGTCTGTGTCTTTTGGTAGGAGCATTTAATCCATTTACATTTAAGGTAATTATCAATATGTATGTTCCTATTCCCATTTTCTTAATTGTTTTGGGTTTGTTATTGTAGGTCTTTTCCTTCTCTTGTATTTCTTGCCTAGAGAAGTTCCTTTAGCATTTGTTGTAAAGCAGGTTCAGTGGTGCTGAACTCTCTCAGCTTTTGCTTGTCTGTAAAGGTTTTAATTTCTCCATCAAATCTGAATGAGATCCTTGCTGGGTAGAGTAATTTTGGTTGTAGGTTTTTCTCCTTCATCACTTTATATATGTCCTGCCACTCTTTCCTGGCTTGCAGAGTTTCTGCTGAAAGATCAGCTGTTTACCTTATGGTGATTCCCTCATGTGTTATTTGTTTTTTTTTGCCTTGCTGTTTTTAATATATTTTCTTTGTATTTAATTTTTGATAGTTTGATTAATATGTGTCTTGGCGTGTTTCTCCTTGGATTTATCCTGTATGGGACTTTCCCTGCTTCCTGGACTTGATTAACTATTGCCTTTCCCATATTAGGGAATTTTTCAACTATAATCTCTTCAAATATTTTCTCTGTCCCTTTCTTTTTCTATTCTTCTTCTGGGACCCCTATAATTCGAATGTTGGTGCATTTAATGTTGTCCCAGAGGTCTCTGAGACTGTCCTCAGTTCTTTTCATTCTTTTTTCTTTATTCTGCTCTGCAGTAGTTATTTCATTTTATCTTCCAGGTCACTTATCCATTCTTCTGCCTCAGTTATTCTGCTATTGATCCCTTCGAGATTATTTTAAATTTCATTTATTGTTTTATTCATCATTGCTTGTTTCCTCTTTAGTTCTTCTAGGTCCTTGTTAAATGTTTCTTGCATTTTCTCTGTTCTATTTCTAAGATTTTGAATCATCCTTACTATCATTATTCTGAATTCTTTCTCAGGTAGACTGCCTATTTCCTCTTCATTTGTTAGGTCTGGTGGGTTTTTATCTTGCTCCTTCATCTGCTGTGTGTATTTCTGTCCTCTCATTTTGCTTATCTTACTGTGTTTGGGGTCTCCTTTTTGCAGGCTGCATGTTCCTATTTCCCGTTGTTTATGGTGTCTGTCCCCAGTGGCTAAAGTTGATTCAGTGGGTTGTGTAGGCTTTCTGGTGGAGGGGACTAGTGCCTGTGTTCTGGTGGATGAGGCTGGATCTTGTCTTTCTAGTGGGCGGGTCCACGTCTGGTGGTGTGTTTTGGGGTGTCTGTGGCCTTATGATGATTTTAGGCCACCTCTCTGCTAATGGGTGGGGTTGTGCTGTCTTGCTTGTTGTTTAGCATAGGGCGTCCAGCACTGTAGCTTGCTGTTCGTTGAGTGAAGCTGGGTCTTGGTGTTGAGATGGAGATCTCTGGGAGATTTTCGCCGTTTGATACTATGAGGAGCTGGGAAGTCTCTTGTGGACCAGTGTCCTGAAGTTGGCTCTCCCATCTCAGAGGCACAGCACTGATTCCTGGCTGGAGCACCAAGAGCCTTTCATCCACATGGCTCAGAATAAAAGGGAGAAAAAGTAGAAAGAAATAAAGAAAGAAAGAGGATAAAATAAAATAAGATAAAATAAAATAAAGTTATTGAAATAAAAAATAAAAACAGTATTAAAAAAAATTTTTTTTTGAAGTAAAAAAAAGAGAACAAAAAAAAATGGACGGAAAGAACCCTAGGACAAATGGTGAAAGGAAAGCTATACAGACAAAATCTCACACAGAAGCATACAGATACAGAGTCACAAAAGGAGGAAAAGGGGAAAAAAATAATGTATCTTGCTCTCAAAGTCCACCTCCTCAATTTGGGATAATTCGTTGTCTATTCAGGTATTCCACATATGCAGGGTACATCAAGTTGATTTTGGAGATTTAATCTGCTGCTCATGAGGCTGCTGGGAGAAATTTCCCTTTCTCTTCTTTGTTCGCACAGCTCCTGGGGTTCAGCTTTGGATTTGGCCCCACCTCTGCATGTAGGTCGCCTGAGGGCATCTATTCTTAGCTCAGACAGGACAGGGTTAAAGGAGCTGCTGATTTGGGGGCTCTTGCTCACTCAGGCTGGGGGGAGTGAGGGGTACGGATGCGGGGCAAGCCTGCGGCGGCAGAGGCCAGCATGACATTGCACCAGCCTGAGGCGCATCGTGCATTCTCCCGGGGAATTTGTCCCTGGATCACGGGACCCAGGCAGTGGCGGGCTGCACAGGCTCCTGGGAGGGGAGGTGTGGATAGTGACCTGTACTTGCACACAGACTTCTTAGTGGCAGCAGCAGCAGCCTTAGCATCTCCTGCCTGTCTCTGGGGCGGCTCGCGCCCATCTCTGAAGCTCCTTTAAGCAGTGCTCTTAATACCCTCTCCTCGCGCACCAGGAAACAAAGAGGGAAGAAAAAGTCTCTTGCCTCTTCGGCAGGTCCAGACTTTTTCCCGGACTCCCTCCCAGCTAGCCGTGGCACACTAACCCCCTGCAGGCTGTGTTCATGCCGCCAACCCCAGTCCTCTCCCTGCACTCCGACCTAAGCCCGAGCTTCAGCTCCCAGGCCCACCCACCCTGGCGGGGGAGCAGACAAGCCTCCTGGGCTGCTGAGTGCTGGTCAGCACCGATCCTCTGGGTGGGAATGTCTCCGCTTTGCCCTCCGCACCCCTGTGGCTGTGCTCTCCTCCGCGGCTCCGAAGCATCCCCACTCCACCACCCGCAGTCTCCTCCCGCGAAGGGGCTTCTAGTGTGTGGAAACCTTTCCTCCTTCACAGCTGCCTCCCACTGGTGCAGGTCCCGTGCCTATTCTTTTGTCTCTGTTTATTCTTTTTTCTTTTGCCCTACCCAGGAACGTGGGGAGTTTCTTGCCTTTTGGGAGGTCTGCCAGCGTTCAGTGGGTGTTCTATGGGAGCAGTTCCACGTGTAGATGTATTTCTGATGTGTTTGTGGGGAGGAAGGTGATTTTCGCATCTTACTCTTCCCCCATCTTCCCCAACCATCCTATTGATTAACTTATGACAGAATTGATGAGCAGTCAAGGTGAGAGAATTTCTGTAACCAAAGACTGAACAAAATAGCTGAATTTTAAGAATAGAAGTGAAATAATTTACTTTTTCTTTTAAGAAGCATATGCATGGAGGGAGAAAGATCTGTGGAAATCAATTTATCAAAGAAGCTGTAACTACTTGCCATGACATATTTTCTACTATCAACTATGTCCAGTCTTGTGTAAGTGGCACTCGTGGGTCAGTGCAACAAGAGCTGTAGAAGATGTTTTTCTTTTTCTCCTGCTTCAGATTTTGATTAGGTCACACTGTATAATGGCCAGATAGCTTTGCCTTTCAGGCCAGTTAGCTTTGCATGATAATATGCAAAGATTAGGGGCAGAGCCTGTCACTATTTTCCAAGGTTATTGAGTATATATCTAGCTGCTTCTTCTGCCTTTATGCAGCTGGCTAGAAAGAGGGCTTAATAGGGATCCTATACATTTATATCCAGAATACACCACACCCAAGTCTTCATAATATTGTAACTGCTCTCCCCCATCTCCACCCTTGGCCCCCTTCAATCCATTCTAAATTCTGAAACTGGTGGATGCTTTAAAACATAATTCACATAATGCTCCTTTCCTGCCTAATTCTGATAATAATCTGATTCTGATAATATACTATAATAATATATAGTATTCAAACTAAAACCAATGTCCTTACAAATAACTCCAAAGTACTATATAATTGCTCACCACTCTCCATCCCCCCCACCTATAATTTCACCTCATCTCCTACTACTCTTCAAATTTCTCTTTCACCTTCAGCAAATCCTCCACAGGGCCTTTGCACTTGCTGTCCCATCAGCCTGCAGTGCCCTTCCCCAAGATGTGCCATGACCTTTTCTCATACTTTCTTCAGCATTCTTACTTCCTCATATGCCACCTCTCCTGGTCGCCCTACCTAAAATGACATCCCACCATCTCAATTTTATACCTCTTGCACAGCTTCCCCCCCCCCAGGTCTACATATTTACTAATATCCTTTGTTTATTATCTGTTTTCCTCTAATAGAATATATATTCCACAAGCATGAAAAATTTTTCATGTTATATTCATTGCCACCTCCCTAGCATTTAGCACCTGACACTGAGTAGGAGCTCAATATATATTTGTTGAATGAATGAATACCTATATGAATGCCAGAGTACTAAGACAGCTGAGAATACACAAAGATGTGTAAAACATAACTTTTATGATGAAGGAGTTTACAGTATGTTACATGATATCAATCTGTACATAATGAAGATTAAACAAGTATAAAATATTATGCTACAGAAAGGTAATGATAAAGACTTCTTTGAAGTTGAATGGGACAAGAGTAATAACCATGCTCAGTCTTGAAAGATGAGATTTGAATATAAGAAAATGGAAGCAAGACCTAATTCCTAATAATAGAGCACAGGAAAAGCAAAAAGGTAGTGGTAGAAAAATATGTTGCCTATTCAGGTAGAGTCAATAATGCAGTTTCGGGAATGGGTTCAAGATGGTGGTATAGGAAGAACCTGAGTTCAACTCTTTCCACAGGCACACTGAATCTATACCTACATATATAGCAGTTCCTCCTGAGGAAGAACCAAGGGCTGATTGAGCTCCTGCACACAGAAAGACCACATAAAATGGGTAAAAAAGATGAAGATATGGTATCCACAGGAACCCCACTCCCAATGCATGACCTGCAATAGGGAGGGATGTTGCTGAGGGACCTAAGCACAGACTTGCCCACCCTGGGACACTGCAAAGTGACAGCAGTTTAAAGGGCACCTAGACTATACAGGAAGGAAATCCCTTTACTAACCCTAGAGCTCCTGCCAAGTGGGCAGGGAACTACTGAAGCCCTCTCTGGGGTTGGAGGTGCCAGTGAAAGCCATCTGAATTTCCCCAGGACACTCCCAGGCCCACACCTACTCCAGCTCCAGCTGTCCTGTCAAGCCAGCCTTGAGCACAGTGCACCCAAGGACTGCTCAGGCCTGTGCCCACTTCAGCTCCAGCCAACCCATCAAGGTGGCCTCAGGTACAGCACTCCCCAGGGATTTCCTCTGGACTGAAATCACTCCAGCCCTAGACAGCCTGTCAACGCTACCTGGCACAACAGTCTACACAGGGTACATACCTACATAGACCACTCCTTCAGGACCAGAGAGGTAGCTGTTTCATCTAACTCATAGAAACAAAAAATGTAAGTCAAATTAAATTATGAGGCAGAGGAATATATTCCAAATGAAAGAACAAAGTAAAATCCAGGGGAAAAAAACTTAATGAAACAGAGATATGAATGTGTCTCATAAAGAGTTCAATAAATGGTCTAAGGATACTCACAGAACTCAGGAGAAGAAGGAAGACCCCAGTGAGAACTTCAACAGTTAGACAATATAAGAAAGAACCCATCAGAGATGAAGAATACAATAATTGAAATAAAAAATACACCAGAGGGAATCAACAAAAGATTACATGATACAAAAGGACAAATAAGAAATCTGGAAGATAGAATTGTGAAAATCACCCAATCAGAACAGCAGAAAGAGAAAGAATTCCCAAAAAATGAGGAGGGTTTAAGAGACCTCTGGGAAAACAGAAAGCATACTAACATTTGCATTATAGGGGTCCAAGAATGAGAGAGAGAGAGATAAAGGAACAGAAGACTTTGAAGAAATAATGGCTGAAAACTTCCCTAACCTGGAGAAGGAAATAGATATTCAGGTCTATTGCTAGGAAGCACATAGAGTCTCAAATAAGATGAATCCAAAGAGACCCACACAAAGACATACTATAATTAAAATGGTAATACTTAAAAATAAAGAGAGAATCTTAAAAGCAGAAAGAGAAAAACAACTAATCACATACAAAAGAAACTCCATAAGACTGTCAGCTGACTTTTCAGCAGAAGGATTATAGGCAAGAAGGGAGTAGGATATATTTAAAGTGCTAAAGGGAAAAAAACATAATCTAGAATACTATATCTGGCAAGGTTATCATTCAGAATTAAAGAAGAGATAGAGTTTCCCAGACAAGCAAAAATTAAAGGAGTTCATCATCACTAAACCAGACATACAAAAAACGTTGGAGAGTCTTCTTTAAGCAGAAAAGAAGAGGCCACAACTAGAAATAAGAAAATATGTGAAGGAAAATACCTCATTGGTTCACTGGTAAAGGGAAATATATAGCAAAGGTAGAGGACTGGCCACTTAAAAAGCTAGTATGAAGGTTTGAAAGACAAAAGTAGTACAATCAACTATAAATACAGTAAGTAGTTAAGGGATACATAAAATAAAAATATATAAAATATGACATCAAAAACATAAATTGCAGGGGGTGGGGAGGAAAAATGTAGTGCTCTTAGAATGCCTTGAAAATTAAGCAAATATCAGTTTAAAATAGATGGCTATACATACAGGTCAGTTTCTCTAAACTTCATGGTAACCACAAACTAAAACTTCCAATAGATACACAAAAAATAAAGAGAAAGAAATCTAACCATAACACTAAAGGAATCCATCAAACCACAAGGGAAAAAAACAAGAGAAGACAGAAACAGAGAATTACAAAACCAACTGGAAAGCAATTAACAAAATGGCATTAAGTACATACCCATGGATAATTATTTTAAATGAAAATGGACTAATTGCTCCAATCAAATGACATAAAAATAATGAAATTTTGCCACATGCAACAACATGGATGGGTTTGGAGGGCATTATACTAAGTGAAATAATCAGATAAAGAAAGACAAATAGGGCTTCCCTGGTGGCGCAGTGGTTGAGAGTCCGCCTGCCAATGCAGGGGACACGGGCTCGTGCCCTGGTCCTGGAAGATCCCACATGCCGCGGAGCGGCTGGGCCCGTGAGCCATGGCTGCTGAGCCTGCGCGTCTGGACCCTGTGCTCCGCAGTGGGAGAGGCCACAACAGTGAGAGGCCCGCATACCAAAAAAAAAAAAAAGACAAATATTGTATGATATCACTTATATGTGAAATCTAAAAAATAAGATAAACTAGTGACTATAACAAAAAAGAAGCAGGTTCCCAGATATAGAGAACATACTAGTGGTAACCAGTGGGGAGAGGGAAGGGGGGAAGGTCACGATAGGGGATAGAGGATTAAGAGGTACAAACTATTATGTATAAAATAAGCTAAAAGTATATATTGTACAATAGAGAGAATAGAGCCAATATTTTATAATAAATATAAATGGACTATAACATTTAAAAATTGTAAATCATTAGATTATATACCTGTGACTTATGTAATATTGTACATCAACTATATTTCAATAAAAATAAAATTATAAAAATACTGTGTAAAGAGAGAGTCAGCAGGTAATACAGCTGGAGATAGAAGAATAAAAGACATAGGGTAGCTGAATGGATAAAAAAAAAAAATCTATATTGCTGCCATAAGAGACTCATCTATGATGTAAAGTTACACACAGATTGAAAGCGAAGTGTTGAAAAAAGATATTCCAAGCAAATGAAAAAAAAAAAAACTGGGGTAAGAATACTTATATCAGACAAAATAGACTTTAAAACTAAGATTGTAACAAAACAAATATGGGCATTATATAACGATAAAGGAGCTAATCCAACAGGAGGATATAACATTTGTAAAAATTTATGTACCCAACATAGGAGCACCTAAATACATAAAGCAAATATTAACAAAAATAAAGGGAAAAATAGACAACAATACAATAGTAGTAGGGGACTTTAATACCCCAATTACATCAATGGACAGATCATCCAGACAGACAATCAATAAGGAAACACTGGCCTTAAGTGACACACTAGACCAGATAAACTTAACAGATATACACATAGAACATTCCATCCAAAAGCAGCAGAATACATATTCTGTTCAAGTGAACATAGAACATTCTCCAGGATAGATCACATGCTGTGCCACAAAACACGTCTCAATACATTTAAGAAGATTGAAATTACATCAAGCATCTTTTCTGAGTATAATAATATGAAACTAAAAATTAAGTACAAGAGAACTGGAAAAATTAAGTACAAGAAAACTGGAAAAAGCACAAACATGTGGAGAATAAACAACATACTACTAAACAATCAACTGGTCAAAAAATCAAAAAAGAAATCAAAACATACCTTAAGACAAATGAAAGTAATACGTTCCAAAATCTAGAGGACACAGCAAAAGCAGTTCTAAGATGGAAGTTTATAGTGATATATGCCTACCCCAATAAATAAGAAAAAGCATAAATAATAATCTGAATTTACATTGAAAGGAACTAGAAAAAAAAAACAGGCAAAACCCAAAGGAAGGCAATAATAAAGGTCAGCACAGAAATAAATTAAATAGAGACTAAACAACAATAGAAATGATCAAAGAAACTAAGAGCTGGTTTTTAGAAAAGATAAACAAAATCAACAAAACTTTAGCCAGACTCATCAAGAAAAAAAGAAAGAGGGCCCAAATAAATAAAATCAGAAATGAAAGAGAAGAAGTTAGAAGTGACACCAAAGAAATACAAAGGATCATAAGGGAATACATGAACAATTATATTCAACAAATCAGACAGTCTAGAAAATGGATATATTCCTAGAAAATACAATCTTCCAAGATTAAATCACAAAGAAATTAAAAAATTTGAATACAGTAAGTCCCCTACATACGAACGAGTTCTCTTCTGAGAGCGTGTTTGTAAGTCCAGTTTGTTCATAAGTCCAACAAAGTTAGCTTAGGCACCCAACTAACAAATTGGCTACATAGTATTATACTATAATAGGTTTATAATACTTTTCACACAAATAATACTTAAAAAAAACACAAAAAATGAAGAAAACATTTAAAATCTTACAGTACAGTACCTTGAAAAGTACAGTAGTACAGTACAACAGCTGGCATACAGGGGCTGGCATTGAGTGAACAGGCAAGAAGAGTTACTGACTAGAGGAGGGAGAGGAAGTGGAAGATGGTAGAGCTGAAGGACTGTCAACAATAGGAGACAGAGGGCAAGCTGAAATTTCACTCAGGCCTACATGTCTTTGAAAGTTGCAACTTGAAGGTTTGTATGTAGGGGACTTACTGTAGACAAATTACTAGAAACCAAACTGAATCAGTAATAACCCCCATCCCCCCAAAAAAAGTGCAGGCCCACACGGCTTTAAAGGTGAATTCTACAAAATATTTAACGAAGAGTTTATACCTATTCTTCTCAAATTATTCCAAATAATTGAAGAGGAAGGAACACTTCCAAACTCATTTTGTGAGGTCTGCATTACTCTGATACCAAAACAAGACAAGGACACCACATAAAAAGAAAATTACAGGCCACTATCCCTGATGAACATAGATGCAAAAATCCTCAAAAAAAATTAACAAACTGAATTCAATAATACACTAAAAGAATTATGTACCATGATCAAGTGAGATTCATTCCAGGAATGCAGGGAGAGTTTAGCATCCATAAATCAATGAATGTGATACACCACATTAGCAAAATCAAAGACGAAAATCATATTATCATCTCAATAGACACAGAAAAACCTTCTGACAAAATTCAATATCTATTTATGATAAAAACTCTCAACAAAGTAGGTACAGAAAGAATATATCTCAACACAGTAATGGCCATATATGACATACCCACAGCTAAAATCATACTCAATGGTGTAAAGCTAAAACACTTCCTCTAATGTCAGGAACAAGACAAGGATTTCCAACCTTGCCACTCTTATTCAACATTGTATTGGAAGTCCTGGCCACACCTATTAGGCAAGAGAAAGAAAGAAAAAGTATCCAAAATAGAAAGGAAGATGTAAAACTCTCATTATTTGCAGATGATATGATACTATATCTAGAGCCCCAAATATCCCACCAAAAAACTCTTATAACTAATAAATTCAGTAAAGTTTCAGGATACATAATTAATATACAGAAATCTGTTGCATTACTATACACTAATCACAAACTGAGAAAGAGAAACAAAGAAAACAATCTCACTTACAATTGCATCAAAAAGAATAAAATATCTAGTAATAAATATAACCAAGGAGGTGAAAAACCTGTAATCTGAAAAAGACATTGAGGAAAGAAATAAAAAACAGCATAAATAAATAGAAAAATAGGGACTTCCCTGGTGGTTCAGTGGTTAAGACTCTGTGTTTCCAATGCAGGGGGTGTGGGTCTGATCCCTGGTTGGGGAACTAAGATCCCACATGCCATGTGGCATGGCCAAAAATTTTTTTAAAAATTAAAAAATAAATAGAAAAATACACAGTGCTCATGGATTGGAAGGGTCAATATCACTAAAATGTCATACTACCCAAAGCAATCTACAGATTCAACACAATCCCTATCAAAATACCAATGGTATTTTTCACAGAACTAGAACAAATAATCCTAAAATTTGTATGGAAACTCAGAAGTTCCCAAATAGCCAAAGCAATCTTGAGAAAGAAAAACAAAGCCAGAGGTATCATGATTTCAGACATGAAACTATACTACCAAGCTATAGTAACCAAAACAGTATGAACCCAGAAATAAACCACACTCCTATGGTCAATTAATCTATAACAAAGGAGGAAAGAATATAAAAAGGAGGAAAAGGCAGTCTCTTCAATAAATGGTATTGGGAAAACTGGACAATTACATGCAAAAGAATACAACTGGACCATTTTCTTATACTATATACAAAAATAAACACAAAATGGATGAAAGACATAAATGTAAGACCTGTAACCATAAAACTCCTAAGGAAAAACATAGGCAGTGACCTCTTTTCTTTTTTTTTTTTTTTGCGGTACGCAGGGCTCTCACTGCTGTGGCCTCTCCCATTGTGGAGCACAGGCTCCGGACGTGCAGGCTCAGCGGCCATGGCTCACAGGCCCAGTCACTCTGTGGCATGTGGGATCCTCCCAGACCGGGGCACAAACCCGTGTCCCCCACATCGGCAGGCAGACTCTCAACCACTGTGCCACCAGGGAAGCCCGGCAGTGACCACTTTTACATAAATCTTAGCAATATTTTTTTGGATGTGTCTCCTCAGGAAAGGGCAACAAAAGCAAAAATAAACAAATGGTACTACATCAACTAAAAAAGCATTTGCACATCAACCATCAACAAAAAGAAAAGGCAACCTACTGAATGGGAGAAGATATTTGCAAATGATACATACCATCAAGTGTTAATATCCAAAATATATAAAGAACTCATAAAACTCAACATGAACTCAAAACAAACAAATGAATTGATTAAATGTCTATTCAGGGCAGAGGACCTGAATAGACATTTTTCAAAAAAAGACATACAGATGGCCAATAGGCACATGAAAAGTTTCTCAACATCACTAATCAACAGGGAAATGAAAATCAAAACCACAATGAGATACAACTTCACACCTGTCAGAAAGGCTATCATCAAAAAGATAAGAAATAGCAAGGGTTAACAAGGATGTGAAGAAGAAGAAACCCTTGGGTGCTGTTAGTAGGAATGTAAGTTGGTGTAGCCACTATGGAAAACTGTAGGGAAGTTCTTAAAAAGAAACTAAAAATAGAACTACTGTACAATTCAGCTATTTCACTTCTGAGTATTTATCTGAAGAAAATGAAAACACTGCTTTGAAAAGATATATGTACCTTTATGTTCTTTGCAGCACTATTTACAAAAGTCAAGATATGGAAGCAACCTAAGTGTCCATCTATAAATGAATGGATAAAGAAGATAAGGTATATATACACAAAGAATATTACTTAGCCATAAGAAAGAATAAAGTCTTGCCATTTGTGACAACATGGATGAAACTAGAGGGTATTATGCTAAGTGAAATAAGTCAGACAGAGAAAGACAAATATAATATGATTTCACTTATATGTGGAATCTAAAAAACAATATCAGGGCTTCCCTGGTGGCGCAGTGGTTGGGAGTCTGCCTGCTAATGCAGGGGACACGGGGTCAAGCCCTGGTCTGGGAGGATCCCAGATGCCGCGGAGCAAATGCGCCCGTGACCCACAACTACTGAGCCTGCGCGTCTGGAGCCCATGCTCCGCAACAAGAGAGGCCGCGATAGTGAGAGGCCCACGCACCGTGATGAAGAGTGGCCCCCGCTTGCCACAGCTAGGGAAAGCCCTCGCACAGAAACTAAGACCCAACACAGCAAAAATAAATAAATAAAAAACAATATCAGTGAATAAACAAAACAAAACAAAAACAGACTCACAGATACTGAGAACAAACAAGTGGTTGCCAGAGGGGAGGAGATGGTGAGACAGACAACATAGGTAAAGGGGATTAAGAGGTACAAACTTCGAGCTGTAAAATAAATAAGTTACAGGGATGTAATGTATACATGCAGTATATAGCCAATAATACTGCAACAAGTTTTATGGTGACATATGGTAACTGGACTAATGGTGGTGATCATTTCATAATGCATAAAAATATCAAATCAGTATACTATACACTTAAAACTAATATAATTAGTTTAAATTTTATGTCAAGTGTAACTCAATTGAAAAATAAATTAAATGAGGGAGGGGGGAGGAAATTGACACTTGTTTTATAAGAAAAAAACCTTTAAGCCCATGTATTTTAAAACACTTTATTTAGACACTTCAGGATTTTTATGAAGGTGATCCCATCTATGGGGACACTACAATAATGTTTAATGTTGTAACCTCAAAATGACATAGCTGACCATTTTATATTAAAATATTACTTATCATGAGAGAGTAGCATTCACATATATAAACTACCAAATGTAAAAGGATGGCTAGTGGGAAGCAGCTGCATAGCACAGGGAGATCAGCTCGGTGCTTTGTGACCACCTAGAGGGGTGGGATAGGGAGGGTGGGAGGGAGATGCAAGAGGGAGGAGATATGGGAATATATGTGTATGTAGAGCTGTTCACTTTGTTACGCAGCAGAAAATAACACAACATTGTAAATCAACTATACTCCAATAAACATGTTAAAAAAATACTACTTATCAAATAGACCCTTATTTTAAAAAATAATGCAGTGTGATGGAAGTGTTGAATATAAGGAAATAAAGTGTAGATAGAAAGGTTAGATTGGTGTCATTCCAGAGAAGGTTTTGAATGTCAGATAAGGAGAGTGAATGATAGTTGTTTATAAGCAGATTGAAATCTTGTAAATTTTTTGAGCAGAAAAATGAGATGGTCATGCCTATGTCTGGGCAGAAAAATCAAAGTGAGGGAGAAAGCAAGGGTAGATTGGAAACAGAGAGACTAGTCAGGTAATTATTAAAATATTTAGAGAAGAACAATGAGGGCTAAAGTAGACAGTGGCAGTAAGGAAAAGAAATGAAAGTGTGGATCCCAGGGATAACGGAGGGTAGAATGCAAAGAACTTGATCACTAATCTGATGTTTATTATAAAAGTGCTGTGCATTATCTATAATATTAAGATAATATTTCAGCTCAACTATCAATGAGAGTGATCACTTGAATTGAAAATTTTATTTTATTTTCACCAGTCCTGGGATCTTACAGATACTAGGATGTGAAAATATGTTTAGAAGCAGAAGACCTAAGGATCCTTTCTTTGCATTGCACTAAGGATTCATATGGAAGGAAAATTTACCCCTAGCCTGAAATTTCCAGTGATGTCAGAAGCTCAGAGTTAGAATAATTTGTGCAACCCGTGCTCGTAACCATCACATTCAAACAATGGTCTGGCACATATGGGAAGCCAGTCATCCTCATTGCCTAGATTCCACTAGGGAATGATAAAAGAAAGAAAATATTCTTAACATGAAAAATTTCATGATTACAAGAGGAAGATGAGCAGCTCTTTCAATGAGAATAAAACCTCTAAAAATATCTATCCAGGTATAGCAAGAGGCTTGCACAGTAGAAAACAGAACACAAGAAACAAACAAATAAATAAACAATGGTGATCAAAACACACTCAGAATAGACGAGCAGCAAACAAAGACAGAAAGGGTTATGTTGGGGACACAGCAACATAATTGGATTTCTCTGCCAACCCTGGTAATTAAAATGGAGACACTCAGTACCTTAGTTGCTCTGCAATCGCATAATATGTTTGAGATTAACAATCCTTGAATCTTGGTTTTACTGCTGTATTATTCGAATATACAATACATATCTCTTGCCATTTTCAGAACACACAAATAGAGGTTTCTGTAGGGCCATGACGATTTAGAAGAGAGAACCTGAATTGGACTCTCCAATCACACTTCCCTTGCTGCCATGTATATTTGGGCCAGATTTAAACTGAAAACAAAAAATGAGGAAGTAGCAAGCTTCGCAGTGATTTAAAGCTTTGCTTCTCTATTTCAGAGAAAAATGAGTCACTGCTCTATAGCTTTGCATAGCCACTTCTCTGTTTTGGCAGCCTGTGTGTGTGTGTGTGTGTGTGTGTGAGAGAGAGAGAGAGAGAGAGAGAAAGAGAGAGAGAGACAGAGAGACAGAGAGAGATTGATTGAGAAAGATCTTGCCAGTGCGTTTTAAAAAAGAAAGATATAGATATAAAATGCACTGTTGGCTTGAGCTGCCTGGAGAGGGCTACGTTATATGCAAGGGACCATTATCTTCCTTGATGCCGCCCCACTCCACATGCCTCAAACCCTCTGCGTCTCAGATCCCAGCTGTATCCACCTGAGGAGGGGGTGTGGGAGTTTGGGTCTCCTCCCCAGTATGTGGACTTGCCTGACTGATGCCCACAGGTAACCACAGCTGGCTGGCCACGCCAACCGGCCACATGCAGGAGACTGCACACACAAAGAGCCCCTCTGCTGCCCAAAGGCTTTTCTGACTACGGAGATGGTAATTTCAGCCGAATTCCTGCTTGCAGAGTGACTAGAGCTCCTCCAGGCTCTGGGGGAGGTGCCTGTCAGGAGCCAGAAATGGGTATTGCAAAGGCAGCGGGAAGTACATGCCCGTAATTAATATTATATCTTGTCCCCAAAGACATTCCTGGTCCCTTTATATGTTAGTTAACTGATCTTCCAACTCTTCTGAGAGGTAATGATGAAGTTAATATAAACACTGAGCTTTATACTTAATTTCTTCTTTTAAAAGGGAGGGAGGCAAACAAACACATAAAACAGGTTGGTAATGCCGGAGAAAAATCTCAGTGATACTTGGTATGCTACCCAGAGGAAAGAGAGTTGTGAACCTGGTTTTCTGGCTGAAGGGGTTGTTTCTAGTAGGTCTGCTCACGGTGATGAGTATTACAAATAGGGTGGAGTTAAAGGAAGCTTGAAAGGGCTTAATGAGAATGACTAGGAAGGCCCTGTGGTACTTTACTTCTATTTCATCCCTGGACTAATACCTTTAACAAAACAAACCCTTCCAGCAACAGCTCAGGACTAATTCAGGCTGGCATGTGGTGAAATAGAGCCTCTTAGCTCACCTGCCTCGCTAATCAAAGAAGAGGTGAGCAGGACCAGAGGCAAATCAGCGATGATTCTTACTGCAGTGTAGACACCTGTCTATCTTTACAAGGTCCAGGCTACAGTGAGAACAACTGGAAACTCACATCTTAAAAAAGTGACTTAAATTATATATCAAACACATTTTGGCATTAAAATAATAGGCATTCCTAAGGTAGATGTCTAGTCTAAGCATGCAGAAAATCCTATAATTCATGTTTTTAATCATTCATTTATTCAACGGATATTTACAGCAAGCTTTGCTGTTACATCAGTCGCTGCTAGGTTGTGTAAGTGTGTAAGCTGTTTTCAGAGGGTTTATGGACAGGATGAGCAAGTTGGTTGGATAATGTTTAAGACAAATGGGAGACTATAAGGAGAGGTGGATGTTGGGCTAATAACACATGAGAAGTATTGACTGGAGAGAACAAAGATGGATTTCTGTTTTAAAGACAAAAAGATAGATCCCTCCAAACCCCCGTCCCAATCTCCTATATTATACTGTTGCAATTTTAAAAGGACTAAGTGAGATTACAGTGGTGAGGGAACTCATCACAATACAGTTCCATGAGGGCTGACGCTGGGTACAATATGATCTGCCCCCAGCATATCAAAATAGCCACTAGAAATCTGATGATTCTGCTGTTTCTAAGGGAAAATTCCATCTTATCTTCATGATTTAATTTGGTTAAAAATTCTGATTTGTGACTTACTCTATTATCTTCATTATTTCAAGAGGATCATGCCAGTTCTTGATCCTTGATGGTTGAATATTTTTAATTCACATAAAAATAAAACTGGACATGCTTGAACATGAGGATGAAGGTAAGGCATTATAAGATAAAACAGTTGATGAAGTGTCAAAATTCCTCCAGTGGGGACAATCTTTGGATTCATATGGTCTTTAATTTATATAAAAAATGATACAATTTTTTGCCACCTATCAGAAAAATTAAAATATCTATTTCTCTTCCGGAAAAGTCATACTAACCTCTTTTAACAATTTCTGTCAGTGGGAAAATACCCTTGATGAAAACAAGAACACTGTTTCTTCTGAAATCCAGCATTGTTCCAATGGCTATTGGAGTCTAAGTATTTGAATGCAAGCAGTAGAATTTTAGGGTCTGAGAATTTCAGGGAAAAGAGGCCCAAGTTTGGGTCTACACATGCTCAGCAGGGATTATGCTTCATAACAGATGCTCCAGAGGGAGAAGGAACAGATGTAGCTGTGAAGAGGAGCCGGCCTCTGCTCTGGGACTCCGTTCCACATAGCTGGGGCTCGGTGCTGATGAATCTGGGAGCTGTGCAGCATTATGGCTGGTGTGGTGGTTCAGTTGTTATTAGTGTGTCATTGTGCCCTGATTGCAAGTGTTCAAGTGTTCAGAGGGGGAATCACAGATACCAAATGGAGGAAAATAATACACAGGAGCCTAATATCTTTAAGTGGCTAAATTATTTTTTCCTTGAGAAAGCAGAAAAAGTTAATGGCTAAGTTTGCCAAGGCATTTTATAATAGAGGTAAATAAAGGAACAAAAGATTGTTCCAGGACTTCTGTGTGCAATTAAAATGTGTCACTCTGGACCCTGAATGAATCTAGGAACACTGACATAAATTTATGGGTAGATCATAAAAGGTACAATTTGGCTTGATTTTTGTCTTTACGAAAAATACTTTGTAACTAGAGATTTTTCATTTGTGCAATAATATTTTATTATATATTCTATTTCTTTACTGTATCAATATTCAAGTAAAAATGTTTTATTCCTATTTTTCTTCTCTCTTCCCTCTTACAACCCATCTTACTGGACTCTTGCCACTGAGACTAAATTTTGTTAGTCAAAGTTTCATTTTACCTAGGTGATAAAAACAGTTGTAGATTTATAAAATTAGACTAGGGAGGAAAAAAGTAAGACTCTGTGAAATAAGAGGTTGTCAGAAAGAGCAGAACTGAGCAGGCTGGACAATGTTGGCTCACCCTTCCTGCCTGTCATCTCTGGCTTGAGGGCATGCTTTTGCCTGGGGCATCTAGAAAAGTTCAGCCTACTTTCACCTCTAGGTAAATTCAGGGCATGTTGAAGGAGAACTGACCTCCTTGCCCCACAATGTGCCTGCACCCAGCAACTCCTCTGGTAAAATGGTAGAAGGCAATAAGTCAAAGTTACTTCCCTGATGTTGCAAAGAAGCAGGTTTGATAGCCAAAATAATTTCATAAGAATCCTGACCTCAAACCTCCCACAAATGACAAGCAGACTGATAGAAGAAAATATGTCATATCTCTAAGGTGAGGTGATCTGACCGAGGAGAATCGCCATAGGATTTGTTGTCAGAACTCTTGGGCTTGTGTTCAAGCACTGCCATTTACCAGCTGGGAAGAGCAAGTCATTTAACCTTCCTGAATGTCATAATCCAAATATAGGAAAGAATGATAGTGCCTCTACCACCTGTTTTACAGTGATTCTATGGTGATTGAATGGAAAATGGATAGGCAAGCATATTTTCAACCCCAAAGCATAAAATTCTCTATTAGTATTTCCTTGTACACAGCAGATTCTCAATATGTACATGTTGAATGAAGGATTCAGTGTATCATAAAACCCTTACAAATCAGACAAGATGAGACAGATCCAAAAAAATATTGCTGTGATTTATGTCAAAGAGTTTCTGCTTATGTTTTCCTCTAGGATTTTTATAGTATATGGTCTTACATTTAGGTCTTTAATCCATTTTGAGTTTATTTTTGTATATGGTGTTAGAGAATGTTCTGATTTCAAACTGGACATGTAGCTGTCCAGTTTTCCCAGCACCATTTACTGAAGAGACTGCCTTTTCTCCATTGTATATTCTCAGCTCCTTTGTCATAGGCTAATTGATCATAAGAGCATGGGATTATTTCTGGGCTCTCTATCCCATTCTACTGATCTATGTGTCTGTTTTGTGCTTGTACCATACTGTTTTCTGTTTTGTTTTGTTTTTGCGGTACATGGGCCTCTCACTGTTGTGGCCTCTCCCATTGCGGAGCACAGGCTCCAGACACGCAGGCTCAGTGGGCATGGCTCACGGGCCCAAATGCTCCATGGCATGTGGGATCTTCCCGGACCGGGGCACGAACCCGTGTCCCCTGCATCAGCAGGCAGACTCTCAACCAATGTGCCACCAGGGAAGCCCTGTACTGCACTGTTTTGATGACTGCAGCTTTGTAGTATAGTTTCAAATCAGGGGGCATGATTGTGATTCCTCCATCTCTTTTCTTCTTTCTCAAGATTGTTTTGGCTATTCAGAGTCTTTTGTGTTTCCATACTAATTTTAAAATTATTTGATCTAGTTCTGTGAAAAATGCCTTGATATTTTGATAGGGATTACACTGAATTTGTAGATTGCCTTGGGTAGTATGGTCATACTTTTTTTTGGATCTGTCTCCTAAAGTAAAGGAAATAAAAGCAAAAATAAACAAATGGGACCCAATTAAACTTAAAAGCTTTTGCACAGCAAAGGAAACCATTGACAAAAGGAAAAGACAACCTACTGGATGGAAGAAAATATTTACAATTGATATGACCAATAAGGTATTAATATCCAACATATACAAAAAGCTCATACAACTAAACATAAACAAAAAATTTTTAAATGGGCAGAAGAACTGAATGGACATTTTTCCAAAGAGGAAATGCAGATGGCCAACAGGCACATGAAGAGTTTCCCATTGTCACTAATCACCAGGGAAATGCAAATGAAAACCACATTGAAGGGGGGACCTTGATGACGGAGGAGTAAGATGTGGAGATCAACTTCCTCACCGTAAATACATCAAAAATACTTCTACAAGTGGAACAACTCATACAAAACACCCACTGAACACTGGCAGAAGACCTAAGACTTCCCAAAAGATGACTGAGTGTGACCTACATGCAGAGGTGGGGCCAACACCAAAGTTGAACCCCAGGAGCTGTGTGAACAAAGATGAGAAAGGGAAATCTCTCCAAGCAGCCTCAGAAGCAGTGGATTAAATCCCCACAATTAACTTGATGTACCCTGTATCTGTGGAATACATGAACAGGCAACAATTCATCCCAAATTTGAGGCAGTGGACTTTAGAAGGAAATGTAGATGTGGGATTTCCTGTCTGTGACTGATTTGTTTCTGATATTTATGTTTATCTTAGTTTAGTTGTTTGTGCTTATCATTAGTGGATTTGTTTATTGGTTTGGTTGCTCTCTTTTTATTAATTATTATTTTTTTTGTTAATAATTAAAAAAAAATTTATTTATAATTTTTTTGTTTTTATTTTTGTTTCTTTCTTTTTTTCTCCCTTTTCTCCTGAGCTGTGTGACTGACAAGGTCTTGATGCTCTGGTCTGCTGTCAGGCCTGAGCCTCTAAGGTTGACAGCTGAGTTCAGGACATTGAAAAACCAGAGACCTCCCAGCCCCATGTAATATCAATCAGCAAGAGTTCTCCCAGAGATCTCTTCTCAATGCTAAGATCCAGCACTACTCAGTGGCCAGCAAGCTCCACTACTGGACACCCCATGCCCAACAACTAGCAACACAGGCACACACCCTACCCATTAGCAGAGAGGCTGCCTAAAATCACACTAAACTCACAGACACCACAGAACACACCACTGGACGTGGCCCTACCCACCAGAGAGACAAGATCCAGCCCCACCCACTAGAACACAGGCACCAGTCCCTTCCACCAGGAAGCAGACACAAGCCACTGAAACGTTATCCACGGTGGGGAGAAGCCAAAAACAACGGGAACTACGAACCTGCAGCCTACAAAAAGGAGACCACAAACACAGTATGTTAAGCAAAATGAGAAGACATAGAAATATGCAGCAGATGAAGGAGTAAGGTAAAAACCCACAAGACCAAACAAATGAAGAGGAAATAGGCAGTCTACCTGAAAAAGAATTCAGAGTAATGATAGTAAAGATAATCCAAAATCTTGGAAATAGAATGGAGGAAATACAAGACACATTTAATAAGGACCTAGAAGAAGTAAAGAGCAAACAAACAGTGATGAAAAACACGATTAATGAAATTAAAAATTCTCTAAAAGGAATCAACAGTAGAATAACTGAGGCAGAAGAACACATAAGTGACCTGGAAGATAAAATAGTGGAAATATATACCCCAGAGCAGAATAAAGAAAAAGGAATGAAAGGAATTGAGGACAGTCTCAGAGACCTCTGGGACAACATTAAACATACCAACATTCGAATTATAGGGTTCCCAGAAGAAGAAGAGAAAAAGAAAGGGACTGAGAAAATATTTGAAGAGATTATAGTTGAAAATTTCCCTAATATGGGAAAGGAAAGAGTCAATCAAGTCCAGGAAGCATAGACAGTCCATACAGGAAAAGCCCAAGGAGAAACACGCCAAAATACATATTAATCAAACTATCAAAAATTAAACACAAAGAAAAAATATTAAAAGCAGCAAGGGTAAAGCAACAAATAACATACAAGGGAATCCCCATAAGGTTAACAGCTGATCTTTCAGCAGAAACTCTGCAAGCAGAAGGAAGTGGCAGGACATATTTAAAGTGATAAAAGGGAAAAACCTACAACCAAGATTACTTTACCCAGAAAGGATCTCATTCAGGTTCGACAGAGAAATTAAAACTTTACAGATGAGCAAAGGCTAAGAGAATTCAGCACCACCAAACCAGCTTTACAACAAATGCTAAAGGAAATTCTCTAGGCAGGAAACAGAAGAGAAGGAAAAGACCTAAAATAACAATCCCAAAACAATTAAGAAAATGGTAATAGGAACATACATATTGATAATTACATTAAAGGTAAATGGATTAAATGCCCCAGCCAAAAGACAGGGACTGGCTGAATGGATACAAAAACAAGACCCATCAATATGCTGTCTGCAAGAGACCCACTTCAGACCTAGGGACACATACAGACTGAAAGTGAGGGGATGGAAAAAGATACTCCATGTAAATGGAAATCAAAAGAAAGCGGAGTAGCAATTCTCATATCAGACAAAATAGACTTTAAAATAAAGACTATTACAAGAGACAAAGAAGGACACTACATAATGATCAAGGGATCAATCCAAGAAGAAGATATAACATTTGTAAATATTTTTGCACCCAACAAAGGAGCACCTCAAAACATAAGACAAATGATAACAGCCATAAAAGGGGAAATCAACAGTAACACAATCATAGTGGGGGACTTTAACACCCCACTTTCACCAACGGACAGATCATCCAAACTGAAAATAAATAAGGAAACACAAGCTTTAAATGACACATTACACAAGACGGACTTAATTGATATTTATAGGACATTCCATGCAAAAACAACAGGATATGCTTTCTTCTCAAATGATCATGGAACATTCTCCAGAACAGATCATATCTTGGGTCACAAATCAAGCTTTGGTAAATTTAAGAAAACTGAAATCGTATCAAGTATCTTTTCTGACCACAATGCTTTGGGACTAGATATCAATTACAGGAAAAAAACTGTAAAAATACAAACACATGGAGGCTAAACAATATGCTACTAAATAACCAAGAGATCACTGAAGAAATCAAAGAGGAAATCAAAGGACACCTAGAAACAAATGACAATGACAACACGATGACCCAAAACCTATGGGATGCAGCAAAAGCAGTTTTAAGAAGGAAGTTTTTGGCAATACAATCCTACCTCAGGAAACAAGAAAAATCTCAATAAACAACATAACCTTACACCTAAAGCAATTAGAGAAAGAAGAAGAAGAAAAAAAAAAACCCAAAGTTAGCAGAAGGAAAGAAATCATAAAGATCAGATCAGAAATAAATGAAAAAGAAATGAAGGAAACAATAGCAAAGATCAATAAAACTAACTTTTTCTCACTGGTTCTTTGAGAAGGCAAACAAAATTGATAAACAATTAGCCAGATTCATGAAGAAAAAAGGGAGAAGACTCAAATCAACAGAATTAGAAATGAAAAAGGGGAAGTAACAACTGACACGGCAGAAATACAAAGTATCATGAGAGATTACTACAAGCAACTCTATGCCAATAAAATGGACAACCTGGAAGAAATGGGCAAATTCTTAGAAAAGCACAACATTCTGAGACTGAACAAGGAAGAAATAGAAAATATAAATAGATCAATCACAAGCACTGAAATTGAAACTGTGATTAAAATCTTCGAACAAACACAAGCCCAGAGCCAAATGGCTTCACAGGCGAATTCTATCAAACATTTAGAGAAGACCTAACACCTATCCTTCTCAAACTCTTCTAAAATATAGCAGAGGAAGGAACACTCCCTAACTCATTCTATGAGACCACCATCACCCTGATACCAAAATCAGACAAAGATGTTACAGAGAAAGAAAAGTACAAGTGAATATCACTGATGAACATAGATGCAAAAATCCTCAACAAAATATAAGCAAACAGAATCCAAGAGCACATTAATAGGATCATGCACCATGATCAAGTGGGGTTTATTCCAGGAATGCAAGGATTCTTCAATATATGCAATCAATCAATGTGAGACACCATATTAACAAATTGAAGAATAAAAACCATATGATCATCTCAAGAGATGCAGAAGAAGCTTCTGACAAAATTCAACACCCATTTAAGAAAAAAAACTCTCCAGAAAGTAGGCATAGAGGGAACCTACCTCAACATAATAAAGGCCATGTGTGAAAACCCAACATCCAACGTCACTCTCAATGTGAAAAACTGAAACCATTTCCTATAGGATTAGGAAGAAGACAAGACAGTCCACTCTCATCACTATTATTCAACACAGTTTTGGAAGTTTTAGCCACAGAGAAGAAAAAGAAAGAAAAGGAATCCAAATTGGAAAAGAAGTAAAACTGTCACTGGTTGAAGATGACATGATACTATACATAGAGAATCCTAAGGATGCTACCAGAAAACTACTAGACCTAGCAAATGAATTTGGTAAAGTAGTAGGATACAAAATTAATGCACAGAAATCTCTTGCATTCCTATACACTAATGATAAAAAATCTGAAAGAGAAATTAAGGAAACACTCCCACTTACCACTGCAACATAAAGAATAAAATACCTAGGCATAAACCTAAGTAAGGAGACAAAAGATCTGTATGCAGAAAACTATAAGACACTGATGAAAGAAATTATAGATGATACAAACAGATGGAGAGGTATACAATGTTCTTGGACTGGAAGAATCAACATGGTGAAAATGTCTATACTACCTCAAGCAATCTACAGATTCAGTGCAATCCCTATCAAACTACCAATGGCATTTTTAACAGAACTAGAACAAAAAATTTCACAATTTGTATGGAAACACAAAAGACCCCGAATAGCCAAAGCAATCTCGAGAAAGAAATACGGAGCTGGAGGAATCAGACTCTCTGACTTCAGACTATACTACAAAGCTACAGTAATCGAGACAGTATGGTACTGGCACAAAAACAGAAATATAGATCAATGGAACAGGATAGAAAGCCCAGAGATAAACCCATGCACATATGGTCAGCTTATCTTTGATAAAGGAGGCAAGAATATAGAATAAAGACAGCCTCTTCAATTGGTGGTGCTGGGAAAACTGGACAGGTACATGTAAAAGTATGAAATTAGAACACTTCCTAACACCATACACAAAAATAAACTCAAAATGGATTAAAGACCTAAATGTAAGGCCAGAAACTATCAAACTCTTAGAGGAAAACATAGGCAGAACACTCTGTAACATAAATCACAGCAAGATCCTTTTTGACCTATCTCCTAGAGAAATGGAAATAAAAACAAAAATAAATAAGTGAGACCTAATGGAACTTAAAAGCTTCTGTATATCAAAGGAAACCATAAAGAAGATGAAAAGACAACTGTCAGAATGGGAGAAAATATTGAGAAACAAAGAAACTGACAAAGGATTAATCTCCAAAATATACAAGCAGCTCATGCATGTCAATATCAAAAAAAAACCCAATCCAAAAATGGGCAGAAGACCTACATAGACATTTCTCCAAAGAAGATATTCAGATTTCCAACAAACACATGAAAGGATGCTCAAAATCACTAATCATTACAGAAATGCACATCAAAACTACAAGGAGGTATCACCTCACACTGGTCAGAATGGCCATCGTCAAAAAGTCTACAAACAATAAATGCTGGAGAGCATGTGGAGAAAAGGGAATCCTCCTGCACTGTTGGTGGGAATGTAAATTGATACAGCCATTATGGAGAACAGTATGGAGGTTCCTTTAAAAACTACAAATAGAACTACCATACAACCTAGCAATCCCACTACTGGGAATATACCCTTAGAAAACTATAATTCAAAAAGAGTCATGTACCACAATGTTCATAGCAGCCCTATTTACAATAGCCAGTACATGGAAGCAACCTAAGTGTCCATCAACAGATGCATGGATAATGAAGATGTGGCACATATATACAATGGAATATTACTCAGCCATAGAAAGAAACGAAATTGATTTATTTGTAGTGAGGTGGATGGACCTAGAGTCTGTCATACAGAGTGAAGTAATTCAGAAAGAGAAAAACAAATACCATATGCTAACACATACATTTGGAATCTGAAAAAAAAAATAGTTTCTGATGAACCTAGGGGCAGTACAGGAATAAAGACGCAGACATAGTGAGTGGACTTGAGGACATGGGGAGGAGGAAGGGTAAGCTGGGACAAAGTGAGAGAGTGGCATGGACATATATACACTACCAAATGTAAAACAGATAGCTAGTGGGAGGCAGCTGCATAGCACAGGGAGATCAGCTCGGTGCTTTGTGACCACCTAGAGGGGTGGGATAAGGAGGGTGGGAGGTAGACCCAAGTGGGAGGTGATATGGGGATATATGTATACATATAGCTGATTCCATGTTATACAGCAGAAACTAACACACCATTTTAAAGCAACTATACTCCAATAAAGATGTTCAAAAAAAAAAACACAATGAAATATTACCTCACACCTGTCAGAATGGCTATCATTAAAATGAACACAAACAACAAATGTTGGTGAGGATGTGGAGAAAAGGGAATCCACGTACACTGTTGGTGGGAATGTAAATTGGTGCAACCACTGTGAAAAACAGTATGGAGGTTTCTCAATAAACTAAAGATAGAACTACCATATGTCCCAGCAACTCCACTCCTGGGTATATATCTGAAAACAAAAAAGAAAACTCTAATTCGAAAAGATACATGAACCCTACTGTTCACAGTAGCTTTATTTACAACTGACAAGATATGGAAGCAATCTAAGTGTCCATGAAAAGATGAGGAGATAAAGAAGATGTGGTGTATATATAACACAAACACACACACACACACACACACACACACAATGGAATAATACTCAACCATAAAAAAGAATGTAATTTTGCCATTTGCAAAAAATGGATGGACTTGGAGGGTGTTATGCTTAGTGAAATAAGTCAGACAAATTAAGACAAATACTGTATGACATCACTTACACGTGGAATCTAAAATATTCAGCAAACTAGTGAATACAACAAAAAAAGAAGCAGACTCACAGGTACAGACAACAAACTAGTGGTTCCCAGTGGGGAGGTGGTGGAGGGGCAATATAGGGGTGGGGAAGTAGGAGGTACAAATTATTGGGCGTAAGACAGGCTCAAGGATGCATTGTACTAAATGGGGAATATAGCCAATATTTTGTAATCACTATAAATGGAATGTAACCTTTAAAGTTGTATGGACATTTTTTTAAATTAAAAAATATAGATCAGTTAAGATGACCAGGATGAACCTTCCTCTCCCAAACCACCAAAAGACGGGAAGAAAAAGAAAGAAAAAGTAACTGTTGACCGTGAAACATTTGGCAGTATTTACTAAAGCTGAACATTTCACATACCATGTGGCCCCCAAAGTCTACTCCTAGCTGTATACCCAGAAGTAATTAATTTTAATTTTTACCAAAGGCACATACAAGGTTCATAGCAGTATTGCTTATAATAGTCCCAAACTGGAAAATATGCCAGCAGCTACCAAAAGTAAAATAGGTAAATAAACCATGACGTGCTTATGTAGTGGAACACAACACAGCAATGAGAATGAATGAGCTACAAGGACTCATAAAATTATAAATAAATTTCACAAACACAAATTGAGTAAAGGAAGCGATACACAAAAACGTACATACTTTAGCATTCTGTTTATATTAGGTTTATAAACAGGAAGAGCTAATCAAGGATGAAGGAAGTCAGAAAGCTTTTGTTCTTGGATGGTTAGTGACTAGGGATTCTAGGATGTTGATATTGTTCTGTTTGGTTAAGGTGTGTTTACTTTGTGAAAAATCCCATCAGGATGTACACTTATGACTTGTACACTTTTCTATATGTATGTCATATTTCATAGAAGTTAAAAGAATCTGGGTTTGGTGAGATTTGATTTTAACCCTTCCAGATTCCCTGAATTCACCCTGATTCCCACAGAAGGCATCTTCATGTTAAATCCATTTTTACTCTGTTTATCAATAAGAGAGATAAGCTAAATGAACTCACTCTCAGTATTATTTAACATATTACACCTCTCACACATATGTATTTAAATTTTAAAAAGAGAACTTCCAAGAAAGAACAATGTCAAACACAAAAGTGTGAATCATAAAAGTTGGCTTTCATTAATCACTTAGGACGATAATTTCAAGTGAAAATCTTTTGACTTTCCTTGTTATAGCACGTATGAGAAGACATAGTCTCGTTACACATAAATCTAGATCACAAAAGTCAAAGTTAACAGTAAGAAACAGGGAAGGAAAGGTATTGAGGTTAGGGAAAAAGCTAAGAGTATCTGTGCTCAATCTATAACAAACATCTCTTGAACTTTTAGTTTGTATCAAGCACTGAAATGTACTGGGGTTTCAATAGACAAAACAATGTACTCTCATAGAAGTTTACAATCTGGTAGTAAGCAGAATTAATTTTTAAAACAGGGAAAGTACTAATGTAATTATAGGAGATACACAAGTTTACACACTTCTGTCACTTTCTGACTGTGTGAAGTTCAGCAAGTTATTTAACCTCTGTGCTTATGTTTCCTCCTATATAAAAAGGAATTAATTGCACCTACCTCATAGAAATGTCATGAAGATGAAATGAGGTAATATTTATAAAGTGTTTAAAACAAGGCTTGGCACATTGACATTTACAGAGAACATTTAATCAGTCTAAAATATATAGTTTAACATTTTGGAAATTGGGCTCTTAGAATCAGTGGTGTCTTATACTCACTTACCTAAGGTGTGAGAGTTGGCATTGTTTTGGACCTGGCTGTCTATTTTTGTGGCTTGATTTCATGTCCATTTGAGGAAGAAATAAAAGTTTTGATTGTATCAGAAAACCTTAATTTGAAACCTTCTGGTGACATCAGTAAAGTGCCTATGCAAATCTTCCAATGAAGGAGAAACTTGGAGCAAACTTGTAGAAGAAAGCCAGTGATTTGGAGTTTGGAGCAAAATTTTATGAAGCACTGCACCCCCAATGCTTCTGATGCCTTAAAAGAGAATTGACCAATATCACATGGATATTGACATCTCCGAATTGAAAAGGAATTGCAAGTTGAATTCTGAATGTGAGTATTTTAGGAATATCTTTATTTCATTTCAAAAAAATTTTTATATATGCACAAGAGGAATATATGGTAAAAAATAGGTCTATTTCTGAAAGAGCTCTTTCAATAAAAGAAAAATAAAAATTCTGAATCCTATGAAACATTGTGTCATAGTTTAATTAGCATCATATTTTCCTTTCAAGTGATACCACATAAAATAAGATGTATCTTACCATCAGCAGTGTCTTAGTTTCAATGAAATATGGTAGGTATTTGTTAAATAAATGAAATACTGGGATGAGAACATAAAAGGGAAAATGGACCTTCTTAAGGATGAATTAGTCTTTGGGATAAGATCTGAAGAAGGGGTAGGTGTTGAGGGGGTGGACAGGAGGAAGAGTGTCCTAGGCAGAGGGAACAGTATGTGCAAAGATACTGTGGCCAGAGGGAACATGGCACTCAGAAAGGATTAACTAAGAAGACAGTGGTCACATCACAACCCCATTTCAACCCATTTTCAAGATTTAGTTTCCTTTCAGTTGGAAGCAGACTCTTCCTTTACGCATATTGAAAACATATCCAATTTCCAGAACTCTGATCCTGGTTTGGAAATTAATATCTTTCCTTTGTGTCACATCTCATTTTTATTTTTAATTGAAAGGGGAAATCTACACTCGTTGACAAGAAAGATAATTTAGCTGTTTTAATGTCTGAACATGAGAGTTTATTATATGATTTTGTAATGATAGCTTTTACAAAATTGAATAAATATTATTTGATTATGACAAATAATGTAATGAATCCAACTACAAAATAAGAAAACTGATTGAATCACTGTACAACACAAGTTAAATCATAATGAAATAATATGAGTTTAATTTGAGTGTAATAACCCATTTCATCTTTATATTTTTTCTTTCTTTTTAATATAGTAAGCTAATTACCTTTTTAAAACCTTTACATAATAACATTTATAAGGGCTAGAAAAGTATTCTTCTCTATGAACTCCAAAACCACTTATGATAGAAATATATATTTAGGAGAAATAAAATAAATTGTGGATGAGGAATTATTTTAATGTGTTCCACTGTAATGTTAAAAAGGGTAGTGTTTATTCTTTCTATTTTCAGATTTCTGAGCCATCATTTTAATAATTTTTATTTTAATAATTTTTAATCTTATGTTCTTCCTTTTTCCTTCTTAATTTCTCTAGTGATTTCAAAAGTAAATAGCTTATTTTAATTATCCTAGACTTTTCATTTGCAATTTTAAAACACAGATCAGTCTCCAATTATATTATCACAAGTTACAGTAGTGGTTGATTTCTCCTTGTTATAAGATGAGGACATTTTATTATATTTCACTGCTGCCTTTCTAACTTTTGAATTTTGGTTCATATTAACTAGTATTTTCACCCAGATTACTTTTTTCCACTGGTAAAATTTTTTCCCCAGAAGTACTTTACCTTTATCATAAAGTTCTATTAGAATTCCCATTACAAACTTGACCTTCTTCAGTCTTTTGACTTTTCAAACAAACAAAACATAAAGATGATAACAGATAATGCATAACTAGACTACCAAGCATTTTCTAATTTTTTGCAGTATTCCCTGGTGAAAAAAATGACTACTTATTTCAAACCATTTGTCTTTATCATGTTTTCCATTATCTTGTTCCAGATCTGATTAACCTGTTGGTGCTGCTCATAGAGGCCTTTGGGATTTATTTGTGGTACTTTTTAGTAAAACACAAGAAAAGATAGCAAAAGGAGCAAATAACAATTGATAGTTTTGATGTCAACAAGAATTTAAATCACAGACTACATTTTGTTTTAATAACATATTTTATCATGGAAAAGATCAACTTCAAGAAAGTTGGTCAGGCAGGTTTTGTCCTAAATAACTTCAGTAATTAAAATAAATCAAAAATTTGTAGATGTAATGTCATCATCCTGCCAATTGGCAAGTCTCACCAAAAAGAAATCTGAACTTGAGGACATTCAATGAAGTTTTGGTTCCATGAGCCCTCGTCACCTCACTAGTGTTGCTGTAATATTTCCTATGTTGAATATAGATTCACTTTATACCAATCTCACTTAAGAAAGATCAACTATGTTCTTTTTGGCTTTCTTTCTGTCACCTTTAATAAGGTGCTTTTTCTTAACTAACCAATATGGAACTATCCTAATAGCCAAAGACCCCTGATTATTCTTATTAATTTTATTTCAGAGAATGTATTTTCCTCTTCAAGAATAATTTTTAACACTTGATTTTTATTTTAGAATTATATTTGCTTTGGAATTACATCCTTTTATAGCCCAACCTTCCTATTCTTTATTTTGATTTATTTCTGGTTCAACTGCAATGTACTTTTCATCAACTTTTTTCATTGAGTAACATAGTGACAAACTTTCTAAGCTCATATATTGATAAGGTTATCTTTCAATTAATGTCTCATGTGACTGCAAACTTAGAGTACACAATTTTGAGGCACACCATTTTCTTCACCAACAATTGTGTAGACATTGCCAAATCTTCTGGAGTTTTGGTTAGAGGAGGCATTTGAGGCCAATTTGATCTGTGATCTCCATTAAGGCAAATTTTCATTTCATTCTGGTGTCTATAGGATGTTTTTCTATGCATTAAATTAAAAATATTTAACCAGGGTAACCCTTCTCCAGGATTGTAAAAAGTTAGGTTAACTCAAGAGCTCTGTGTGCTGTACTGTTTATTTATATCATTAATCTATGACACTGAAATATAGCTACCCTCTTACTAGTCTCCCTGCTTCGCTAGGCTTTATCTCCTGAGCCACAATGACAGTGTCATTTTTGTGCTGTATCTCAAGTATGCTGCAGAGTACTTGATACAACATAGCTCTGAATAAATATTTGTTAAGGGCATGAGTAAGCAAGTGCATGAAATCTCCCTTCAAATTCCAGAAAACTACAAAATTCCTCTAACTTAACTTCAGTGCAAGTCAACAGATAAACATAAGTAGGAATGAGAATTAAATTAAAATTTTTTTAATTTGAGAAAAATTAAAATACTGTGACAATACTAAAATATTGTGCCAAATAACACATTGAATATCAACTATTATAATTGAATTCCATTTACCTGTGTTGCATCTGTTGATTCTTTCATGGATGTTAACTTCATTATGTGGTTGGCGATTTTTGATGGTATGATTATTTCTAGAGGGCATTGTCTTCCCTGGGAGTACCCTGTTTTTTAGATGTAAGCATACACATGATTTTTAAGTTTGCCTCTGAGAGGGGCAAATTTTACTCTCAAAACACTGAGAATAAAAATTCTAATCTCCTAGCTGTATGTGGGCGGACTTGGGTTCCAATTTCTCCCAAGTCACTCTCCGCACTCCCAGAGCTGTGGGCAGATGGAAAATTTCCATGCCATATTTCAGGAGAATAAGCAGAGTATGCCTCCTGTTTCTTGAGTTTATATGGAGTCTTCATGCCTTTCGAGACATGAAGGGACTCTTCTTGCAACCTTATTTGGGCATCATAATCCATGATCCAACCCCATAAAATTTAAATCTATGTTGGAAAAGCCTAGGCCCACCTTGACTTCAACACTGCATTGACTTTGTATTCTTGGTACATTAATAGCATCTGACAAATTTCATTTATTTTTTCTTTGAGTTCGGCTGTATAATATTTAATAGCTTTCATTTACACAGCATTCCGATGTATTTTGAACAGACGTTCACTATTGATTCGAATATTCATCTTTATATTTCCAGTGCCTTCTCAAGTCTGTGGGCCATAGTTGCTCCTCAATTGTCTTCTGGATTAATTATTTAATATGTGAATAAGGCAGACATGAATGTCCTAAGAGTGGATGTTCATTCGAAGAATGAAGAATAAACATCAAAAGGGCCTATCTTATATGATAGGGGAAAAAAATAATAGGAAGGAATTGTGGGAAATATGAGAGTATTAAAAAAAAGCAGACAGCTGAGTACTAAGGAATAACTTCTGTGATTTGCAAAATTTGCCTGAGACCTTACTTCTATGAGGAAATAAAACAAAAATCACCCTTATGACCCTAGGAGCCTAGTTTAGCTATGTTGACATTTTACTTATTTATTATATTAAATTTCTGTAGCTCTTCATGAAATACACACTATAAAAATTCTGCCAAAAATGAAGGAAGATGTCATTAAAATAAATAATGAAAAACACCATCTAATGCAAATTTCTGGTAGAAAATTCCTTTCCATGATACCCCCAGCTTGACAAATTTGGATCATACTGCAGATGTATAATTTTGGGGGCAGTAATGTCAGTCTTCTCCCAAACAGAAACTATGTGTTTACTGCTTTCCAGATGTACAACTCCCTCTGGTTAATTCCTACAAAAATGGTTTTCATTGTTCCAAAAAAAAAAAAAACAATTTGAACAAGTTTCTTTGTGTCTTTATTGTTTCATTTGATAAAAGGCAGTTTATCTATCCAGCATATGGATTGCCTTGTCAGAGTACCTTGTGGCAGCCTAGCTTTCTTTATTTCTTCTTTTTATCTGCATTTGCTAAATTTAATATGAATGCTAGGATAATCCTTGCTAGGAAAGTGGATTATAAAGATAAAAGAAAGAAGCACTAAGTTCGTTCCCCAACCAGCTCCAAATGTGCCTTTATGCCTATAATATCCTATAAACACCAGGGCAATTGCGCCAGCTGCTCTTGACTCTCGGAGGGCATGATATTTCCTCTCATTCTGGCACCAGCCACCGCCCCAAAGGAAAGAAACTCTCACAAGCCAAAAGTAGACAGGCAGAGCTTTCGCCAGAGCTATAGATAAACTCTAGGACCTGATAGCTCTCTGCTGACAGTGAATTCCTATAAAAATAAAAAAGTAAAATATAAAAAGACACTATCTAGACATAAAAACAGGCTTTTGGATATTTTTTCATTATATTCTTCTGATATTTCAAAAGTGTGATATCCGGGGCTCTTGGTAAAGATGCATTAAATGTGATTGAGGCAAAGAAAAAGATTTAACTCTCTGAATGGACTGGTTAATAGATAGATAGCTTACTCACTTCCACCAGTACAGCCCATTTCTTTTGTGTTATTACATTTTGTAGAGCTAAAAACAATGTATTGGCTTATGTTAAAGCCAGAAACATCATACAGGTACCATAAAATATGAGGTGCACATCCTCCTTTATTTAATGGTTTTGTTTCATTCTATCAAATGGTGAGATTGGACCTTTTCTCAGTCTTAAAACAAACACAGAACAAAAATATACTCCCAAGAAAGACTGGGAAGTGCTGTCCTGAGCATCATTATACCAACACTCAAACACTGGTCACAAATTACTATGTTACTGTCTGATATTAAAAAAAAAAATACCAAACAAAAACAGGAGTACATCATCCCAATCTTGATGAGATACTAGATAATGATTGCCCAAGGGGTGTCCATATATCACGGTAATACTTCATCTTTTCATACATATTCCATTCAACTCTACTAAATTCCCATCACACTCCCACCTTCTTCTACAGTGGAAAGAATGAGCATGACTATGTGCCTGTGAAGGGCAGAAAATCCTCAACCATTGAATCTCCATCCAATACAATAAGAACACATGTTTCCACCTATCAACCTCTCTAAAACAGACAGAAGAAGCTCCAGGAAAATTTTCAGGAGAAAACCTAGATTCAAATCTCAGCACTAACACTTATGAGATTTGATGCTTGTTATTTAATATTTTTTGACCTTTGTTTCTTCATCTGGAAAAGGAGTACAATACCCTCTGTCATTTCTTCCTTCGTTTTTTTTGTTTGTTTGTTTGTTTTTTTGTCTCAGTAGGGTGAGATAATGTGTGTGAAAACCTTTCGGAGATTGTTTACAGAAGTGAGATTTTCCTATTTTTGGAAGGTTCACATACGGCATATACAGCTGACACTTAGAACTTCCTATGTGCCAGATACTGTTTTAAATAAGCTAAGTATTAAACTTATTTAATGCTCACAACAACCATTAGGTAGAGATGATTTTTTATCCCCATTTGACAGATCAGTAAACTGAGACACTGAGAGACCAAGTAGCTCATCCATGTTGTTAATCCTTCTGCTATTCTGAAGTTTTATGGATGCCACTGATTGAACTGGTACCATTCTTATGCTATGAGAAGAGTACACTCGTGTCTAAACTGGTTTAGCTCTACCATTCTGAGATGTAGTACGAAAGTATAGTACAAGCAAATCCTAAGATAAATTTAGAATGGAGACACCACATGGGAACAATGGAGTCTAACCATGCAGGGACAAAGGTTAATGATAGTGACCTGCTCCTGAATGGTCCATAACTGCATATGATTAGACCCTTCCGTCATCATCATTTTGTTAGCATTATCATCAGAGTCCATATAGGCAACAATAGGAATAAAGCGCGCAAAGAAGAATTTGGAAAAACCTACTCTACTACATCCTATTGGTGAGAGTAGGATAAGATAAAAATACTACTACATAAATTGTCTAAGCAGGGGAAGGCTGGAAATAGGAAGAAATAAGTGTTATTAAATTGCTCATGTAGTCTGGAAAGAGGGCTTAAAAATGCATTAGAGTCATTCTATCCATTATGTACTGTTTGACGAGAATACCGAGTCCTTAGGAGCCGACAATAAATAGTAATGGCACCAACAGCACTTTTATGGGAAAGGCAGAAATCTGGATGCATTCATGGGGTGTATCATGGGGTATATGTTTCTCTCTTGGGCTATTTTCTCTTTTTTTCTGGCTCTTTTTCTTAGAGGCTCTATTGTTGCTTTTCACTTAACAGTTAATTACAAAACACTGGTTTTCAGGATTTATGTCAGTTTCCAAAGGAACGGATGACTATTTTTTGGGGGGTGTGGTGCTTAGATACCCCATCTGTTATCTATTGCTGAATAACAAATGGCACCAAAGCTTAATGGCTTAAAAGAACAACTTTAATATCTCACAGTTTCTGTGGGTCCGGAATCTGGGTATACTTAGCTGGGGACCTGTGGCTCAAGGCTTCTCACAAGATTGTAATCAAGGTGTTAGCCAAGGCTTCAGTCATTTCAAGGCTCAACTAGGGCAAGATCTGCATCCAAGGTCACTCCCATGGTTGTTGGCAAGATTTACTTCTTTGTGGGCTGTTGGGCTGAGAGCCTTAGCTCCTCGCTCGCTACCAGCTACCAGCTGCCTTCAGTTCCTTGACACATGACCTCTTCCTATTGAAGCTCCAACATGACAGCCAACTTTCCAGGAAACAGCTTGGATGTGTGGGTCTTCTAGATTAAGGCCTCCACTCATGAGATATAGAGGCAAGGTAGTTTAAGGTATTGGTAAAATAAGAGGTTAAGGTAAATACAGTGGCAGACAATGGCTGAACTCCAGTGTAAGGAAGGCTTTTGGAAACCAGAAGGTCTGGGAACTGCGAGTCCACATGTTTGGTGACTCCTTCAGGTAAATATTGAAGTCATTATAATTGCTGGCAGTAGCTGGAGTGCACAGAAAGATTGTGAGATCAAAGGAAAGGGTCAGAAATTTAAGACAGGGAAACAATGTAACAGGGGAAGCAAAGAGACTCCCTGATCTCACTGGGGTTCTATAATACCTGGAGTGTGAGAGATTAAGCTGCCTCTGCTTGGTGAACTGAAAGAGCAGTGGTGACCTCTAGAGAGGGCCCGGGCTTTTGGTCAAGGAGATGGAAGGCTATATTCACTGAGTTTGTTGTGGATATAGAGGAGATTCTTTACCATAAAGTTGTAACTCCAGAATTTCCCAAATAAGTGGCCAACTTGATAAAAAAAATTATAGTAAATCTCCCTCCTTCCATGCTTTGTTCCCTCAGTAAATATGTGTATGTATCTCATAGGCCCCAGTAAAGTCTCCATATACTCCTTTTAATTTCAGGCTTTGTTTTCTGGGGAATCCAATCTATGATGAAAGGAAATGGAAAACTACATTTTTATCCAAAAGGTAAATACATGTGTGTGTGCATACACACACACACACACAACACACACACACACACACACTATATATATATATATATATATATATATATTTGTGTATATAACATGTCAGTAAGTACTAACAAATGCTTATCAAGCTAAAAAGATTTACGATATGAATTATCCTGTTTCTAGTAATCACCACCACTACCACCATCCTCATCAGTCTCTCCTTCTGAGACCCTCAGGAAGTAAACAGTTCATACAATTTAATTCTGGGGTGCTAGCAAGTGAAGCCAAGGCCAGACTGAAGATGGAAATGAGAATGTTCATATTCACACAATCGACATTGATTCATTAAGGTGATGAAATGTTTCTTTCCCTTTAAATTTGTATGTTCTGTTCAGAAGTTCCCAAGGTTACTAGAAGTCTTTTAAGGTATCTCAATATTCTCTAAATAAAAATTGGGAACATTTTTTTAGTAATGAAAATTCAACATTAAATAGATAATTTATAATCAGAGAAAAAATTGAGCTCAGAATATGTATTAGTTTCCCAGGGATGCTGTAAAAAAATTCCACAAACTGGGCTGCTTATAACAACAACAAAAAATGTCCTCTCTCACAATTCTGGAAGAAAGGAGTCTTTTCCAAGTAACGTCACATGCACAGGTAACAGCAGGTAGGAATTCAACAGAGGCTTTTTAGGGAACGTAATTCAACTCATACCAAGTATTATCAAATAATTCTTGGGATTTCAACACCAATTTCCACAAAGCAAAGCATGTACTAAAAGAAGAGGTGAGGTAACGTAATAAACCTTGGATATTTCTTATTCAGGTATACTGCCAAATCTCATGACCTTGGAGCAGTCACTTAAAAAAAGTTATTTCCTCAACCCCAATTAAGCTGGTTCTTTTTCATGATGTTGCCCAGCTTTGAACTGTGATGTATACTCCCTTTTCAGAAAGTGTTGTACAGTTAATGACTGAATGCATATGGACGAATTTAGATTAGACATATCCTTAGCCGTGGTGATATTTTTGCTTTGCACTGCCGTTCACACTTCTAGGGTTGAAAACACTGTAGGGGGCTGAGTAACCAAGGAAAACAGAGAAAAGGAGCAATACATCAGAGTTGTTTTCCCACTTCAAATGACTTGATTCTGAGCTTTCCCACCAGCTCAAGGTCCTCAGAAGTAGAATGCTGAGCATCCAAACAACTTGCAAATGCGCACTGTGAAACAATATGCAAACGCCTCCCTACCGTAAACATCACTGGGAAGAAAGAAAAGGGAGTTTTTCCATATTGGCAAGTGACTTTGTACAAAGGAAGTGTGAAAGCAAAGACATTTTTTTCCCCCTGGCCTTCATCATTGTATATGTGTGCTGTCATGTAGACTGGCTCTCAGGTCCAAAATATAAGTCCCTCTGAGTAGGGCTGCTAAATACACAAAGTACAGAAGGCGAGGTGCATTTAAAATCTTTTTATGTGGTCAATATACGTTTATGTGGTCATATTAGTTTATTGTAAAATAAAAAAAGAAGCTACCACTTTTCATTATTTTTTAAATAATCTGTGAGCAATAATTCCTGAGGAAATATGAATACGGGCTTAGTTCATTTACTCTACAAAAAAAGTAAGGCCCAAATTTGGATGTCCTCATCCTTAACCCTGTTTTTCCTCTTTAAGAATAACTTTTTCCTACTTTCTTTATTAATGAGTTATTTTTCTTTTTGAAATTTTGACCTAATTTCAGTGTCATGAGGCTATCCTTAGGACTTAATATGTGAATATGTGAGTCAATTCCTGTTGTGTTTTTCTTTACCATGTTTTCATCACCATAGTTTTTCTCCAGACCTCAGTTAATTCACAAATGGATCAGACGCAGGCATTTTCTCACAGGCGTCCTTAACCCCACTTCTTCCATCTCAGTCCATTTGGTCAGACAGCATTGTCACAAACTATGCAATTAAGTCATACTGAACTTTATGCTATTTCTCAACTGACTTTCTTCTTCCAGTACACAAGACAAGACTCATTCTCCCATTGGCTTTAAATCCTACCACAGTACCTCAACACTCCTCCTAATGAATGAATTATTTTTGGTTCATGCATGTTTAGCTGCAAGAACACTTATTTGTTCCTCAATGGCACTGTCAGGAACACTTTCCTCAAACAATTTCTGAACCTGAAAATGAAAATCCTTTCAAGATCATTCCTCTGTATACAACTTTGCCTGTATGATCTTAGCTTCAGTTTCTTTACTGTAAAATGAATAATTATTCCATCTATGAGTTTATGTCTTTTGTGGTCTTTTAAACTTGGCACAAGCTTTATTTGCTAAATGCTATTTTAAATTAATCTTATGAAAACTCAATAAGAAATTCTATTCTGTATAAAGAATAGACTGTTTCATCTCATAATTTATAATCGGCCTCAAATCTTTCAAGTAAAAAAGAATATAAAAATACATGTAATAAATAAAAATACAGACTTTTCCAAAAGCAAATGTCTCGAGTACCTTTGCATAAGTTCTGTGTGCTCAGTTGCCACTGGCGTGTTTCTAAGGGGAAACTATTCAATTTAAATTTCAAATTAAAACAAGTCAGTGATTTTTGCTAGTAATAATTGATGAGTGATGGACTATTTTATTTTTAAAGAGCCAAAAGGAGAATAATCATCTGATTAGAGAGCATCTTGACAAGAATGTTGGTGGTACGCTGCAATGTGCAAAAAAAGAAAACCTAGACAATTAGTTTTTCTTTTCCTTTCATGGCTACGTGATAAAGATAAATCATGCAATCTTAGCCCAGAGGATACAAGGGAAAAGGTCCTGATCTTTTGGCCGATGAGGAGCTGTATAAGGCTAAAAATATAATAAATAAATTAAAATTCAATGGAGACGATACATTATTATCATAATGGTTTGAATAAATACTTAAAATACATATGCGTGATACAGAGACCTTTTCAGCAGCTAAATGCAAAATGATATTTTTACTTCAAGATAACCTAAGACTAGAAAGCCAGTCCAAAGATGAATTAGTGTTAATATAGGATTAAGGGTAATAAACATCCAGTTCATACTGGGAATATGAGTTAGGTCTGATTAAAGCTAATAAAAAAGAAGGAACAAAAAGTATTCAATTTCAGATATTTGCTATAAAGAGAAGAGCTCCTGCTATATAAGAATTATCTACTTAGATTGTAACATTGCTTAGGTTCAATTATTAATATGACAATAATAATAAAGAGTGGGTGATTTATTAATTTGCATCTCAGCTATATCTCTAATTAACTCAAGTTTTATTATTCAGATAGTGTGGTACTGACCATCCAAGATAGTAAACTTCAATTTATTCATTCATTCAAAAAATCATATTGATTCTTATGCTGTCAGAACTGAATTTTGAAAGATGAAGAAATAAATGAAATAGTTGACCCTTGAACAGCATGGGTTTGAATTGTGTGAGTCCACTAATACAACTGGGCAGGACCCTATTGGGGGGGTCCTTACCAGGACAGCCCCCCCCCCCGCCACAATGTCCTCTGTCAGTCTCTTGTTTATAGAAAAGCTTTAGTTTCCCAGGTCTCCTTTGAGTCACAAAAGGCTTAAGAGTTAATAATTGGAATAATGTGAACATGTAGTAACCAAAGATAGCAGTTGGACCACGAGAACTGGTAACGATTTAAACAATAGATTAGTCATATAGTAGAGTCACAGAATCTTTAGTTCCTCCCTGAAGGACACAGAGAGTTGTTTTACAGATACTAAAACCCCCACCAGTAGGAAGAAGCTAACTGCATGATGACCACGAACACATAGCTCCCAGACTGGATAGAACCTGAGGACTGTTGATGTTAACCCCTGTAATATCACCCTGTTACTTCACTATCAACCAATCAGAGAATTGTGCATGAGCTGATTACATACCCTGCAACTCTCTTCCTCAGCTTGTCTTTAAAAATTCCCTGAAATCCATCAGGGAGCATTAGCTACCAGGACTCCTTGCTTGGCCTGGCAGTAAACTCAGTCCTTTCCTTCACCTAAACCTGGAGTCAGGAGATGGCTTTGCTGTGCATGGGAGAGCAGACCCAAGTTTGTTTTTGTAACACTAATACACAGCCTTTTTTCAACAAATACCACAGTATTATAAAATCAGAGGTTGGCTGAATCTGTGGATACAGAACTACAGATACAGAGGGTCAACTATAAAGTTACATGCAGATCTTCAATTGCACAGGGATTGGTGCCCCTAACCCATGAATTGTTCAGGGGTCAACTGTACTTATCTATTAATGTGTATGACATTCTGGTAGCAATTACAGGGATATGTGCCCATATGAAATCTTCCAATTTACTAAATCCATGGTGTTATGGGCTGAATTGTGTTCCCCCACAAATCCATATGCTGAAACACTAACTCCCAGTACCTCAGAATGTGACTATTTGGATATGGGACCTTTACTAAAAAGTGATTAAGTTAAAATAAGGCCATTAGAGGGGGCCCTAATCCAATCCATGTGGTTGCCAGAGGGGGGATGGGATGGGTGGAGGAGAGAAATAGGTGAGGGAGAAAAGAGGGACAAACTTTCAGTTACAAAACAAATGAATCAAAGATATGAAATGTACAGTGTGGGGATATAATCAATAATTATGCAATATATTTGCATGGTGACAGATGGTAACTAGACTTATCATGGTGATCATTTTGAAATGTATAGAAATATCAAATCACTACATTGTGTAACAGGAACCAACACAGTGTTGTAGGTCAATTGCACTTCAAAATCAAACAAACAAAACAAACTCATAGAGAAAGAGATGAGATATGTGGTTACCAGGGCTGGAGGGTGGGGAGAGGGGAATTGGATGAAGACAGTCAAAAGGTACAAACTTCCAGTTCTAAGATAAAAATAAGTATTAAGATGTAATGTACAGCATAAGAAATTAATCAATGCTGCTGTACATTATATACAAAAGTTAAGAGAGTAAATCCTAAGAGTTCTCATCACAAGGAAAAAAATATATTTTTTTCTATTTCTTTAATTTTGTATCTATACGAGGCAATGGATATTCACTAAACTTACTGTGATAATCATTAACAACATATATAAATCAAATCATTATGCTGTACACCTTAAACTTATACAGTGCTCTATGTCAATTATACCTCAATAAAACTGGAAAGAAAAAAAAGTAGTTAAAATGAAGCCATTAGAGTGGGCCCTAATCCAATTTGCCTGGTGTTCTTAGGAGAAGAGGAAATGTGGACACACAAGGGAAACCAGGGATGCATGATCACAGAGAAAAGACTATGAGGACATGGTGAGAGGACAGCCATCTCTGCCAAGGAGAGAGGCCTCAAAAGAAACCAAACATGCTGACACCTTGACCTTGGACTTTCTGTCTCGAGAACTGTGAGAAAATTAATTTCTGTTGTTTCAGCCACCCAGTCTGTAGTGTTTTGTTATGGCAGCCCTAGAGAGTAACACACATGGGTAAAACCTTAAAACACTACACAGGAGTTGCTTCAGAAACCTTTCCATTTGTAACACTGCATCGCTATGGTTTAGCTCCAGGAAATGACTGCATGGAAAGATATCTGCTCATTTACCTTTGTTTCAGCTCTTCTGGTGACCCATTATCCTACCATAAGGATACGCTACCAGGGAAGGTCCTCCCACCCTGGCTTACCTCTTATCTATCTCTCTGGAAGGCAGCTATGCTCACCTCTATATCACCAACGCGGCCCTGTTCTATCTTTCTTGACACCAGTTTTCTCTCCACAAGTTTGATTCTCTAGGCATCACATAGCATCTCACTGTGCAGCCAAACTTCTATAGATATCACTTTTGAGAACTAATCTTGCTGAACTTCAAATGGCCCCAGTGAGCTACCTATCTACCAGCTGCTTTGTGTTGCCCACGGCCAGGCCTGGGGTGAGGTGGCCCTGCACTGGCAGGATCCTGGGAGTGAGTGGCTCCTGAGATTTTTCCACCTCTCAACCACCGCACTCTGAATTCCAGCCCTGGTGGTGCCAGACCCCTCCTGACCATTCCTTGGCCCGGGTCCTTGGCCTTCCTTCAGAGCATATACAATTTGGTTGTAGGTAAACAGGGTATATTTACAGGAGATTTATCTATCTATCTATCCATCTATCCATCTATATATATATATATTATATATATAAATATATGCCTTGAAAATAAGTGCTAAATCAATGGTATCACTGAGTTCTTCAGGAACTTCGGACAGTTTTCCTTGCCTTGATGCTATAAAAATAGCTTCATAACTTGAGGAGCTTGAAGGATAGGATTTTAACAGTGCTTAGAAGGTGGAATCTTCAGATCAAACAATAGAGATGAATAATAAGCACCATACTATCTAATTCAAAAACTCCAGAGAAAAACCATGGGTCACAAGCCTGCCTCTGCCACCTACCAGGTGTGTAGCACAGAACAAATTACAGCCTCTCTGAACTTCTATTTCCTCATGGGTTTATTTAGATGATTAGAAATAACCTACATAAAATGACTTACTTTGTGCCAGGCAAATGGCCTGGATTTACTAAATGGTTCTACACTTATTATCCTTGTTTCTTGATTAATGCAAATCTAACCACTATCATCTCAGCAGGCCTCATTTTAGCACTCGCATGACAGACATCAGAAATCAAAATGGACCTTAGCAATGATTTGGTCCAGTCTCCTCATTTTTGCAGAGAAAATGAATGCCCAGAGAAATTAAATGACTTGCCCCCGGTTACAGAACCAGCTGGTGGCAGTCACAGTGTCAGCCACGGAACAGGAGATTTCTTACTCAGGTTCAGAATACTCTTCATTTCAGAGTACTTCCTTAACAGCAGTACACAAACCTTCATAAACATGTATATGTAAATGTATACTAATTACATGTAGGCAGTCAATGAACTGAAATAAATGGAATAATTATTAAATCTAAGTGTTGTGTTCATGCTGCACATTTACACTCGGGACAACTCCAATGTACAAAATAATTGAAGGTTCTTGATTTTCTCTAACAAATCTAATCTTCCTCACAAGCCCTGACCCTGCCAAACAGGGACGGAGTTCATGGTGGGGATATTAACTGGCTAATGAATAGCATCTTAGACTCTGGCTTGAACCTTGTTTCAGGAAAGTGCTTTGTTTTACAGACTGCCATCTGCAAGTCTCAAAATGGCAAGTGGCAATGTTGGGGGGCGGGGACACAAAAGGGCCTCTGCAGAAGTGGAGGGGAGACCTGGAGCTCATGGGGTGACCTCTGGGCGTCTGCATCCTCCCAGGTCTTGGCTGTATAATGGATGGTCCATCCCCAGGTTTACTGCACTATGTTCTGAGGTGCAGCATATATTTATGACTTGTTCTGTTGCATTGAGAGCTTGGTTATCCTCCCCTCCGATGTTCAGAAACATCATCCACCTGGTGCCTGATGAGGCTAGTTATGCTGAGGCTTTTGCACCATAGCCACCTTGCCTCTTGCCAGTGTAGCTACACACACGCTTGTCTCCTAGCTCTGGACTCAGCTACCTTCCTGCACCTTCTCTGTGGGGCATGTGGGCACTTCTAAGTCCCATGCATGCCCCAAGAAACAAGGGAAGCTCTAAGCACGGTCTCAGGTCCTCTCTCTGCTAATGTCACCGTATCTTCACTTCTTTTCCTGTGTCGTGGCTGGCCCATGTTGCTACAAATACCACACTGTAAGGTCCCATTTTCAGAGTTCAGAAGAGGAATGGGCAAAACCCCTTCTGATTGGACTTTCCCCTCAATTAACTCCACACCTCTGATGGGGCTTTCAGAAGAGCTGGTGAAAGCTTATGACACTTATGTCTCACTCTTTGCTTTTTTCTCCACCTTGGTATCTTTTTTTTCTGACTTTACTGGATAATAAGGGACTCTCATTACCCTTCCTCTTCAATCTACCCCAAACTCCTCTTCCAACATAGTTTCCTGTGCCTTCTCTGCACTTTGGATAATATTAAATATCTATGATTTGAGTCAGATAGCCTAGTTATTGATATTGGAGTCTCAGCCATCTAGGAACTAGTGTTTAATTCAGACAAATAATATCTATGTCAAAAAATTGCTTAAAACTCTTCAGTGATTTTTCTTTTCACTTGAGTTAAAATACACACCTCCTACCACAACTTGTAGGGCTGGGTCTCCCCCTCCCCTCCCTCTTCCAATCTCATCTCAACCCTCTCCCTCAGGGTACTGCACCCTGACCACACATATCAAATCAAGGAGGCTGATTCCCAAGGGTCTTTTTTCCTCATTTTCTTTTTCTGGATCTTGGCAGACCCAGTTTATTCTTGTCTTGTAGGTCTCAGCCTAAAAACACATCTCCAAAGAGGAATTCCCTGGCCTGCTTATTGAATGATCTTGAAAATGACCATCCAGCCCCTCCAGCCATTAGTTTCTAGCACAGCACCTTGGTTCTATCTCTTATGGAACTTACGACAATTTGAAACTGTTTTGTTTGTTAGTATATTTGTTCACTGTCTGTTTCTCAATAAAAAAGAAAATGCATGGACCAGAAACTGTGCTTATCTTCTTCACCATTTTATGCCTAGAACTAAATAGTGTCTAGAGTATCGTAGGTGCTCAATAAGTAAGGAAAGGATGAATGAATGAATATATGTAGATGTGCTAAGAGTCATCATAAAATTGCCATTGCCTTATGTACCTAGATTATTTATACTTCTGGGAGTATCACAAATTCCATAATTAATATAGAATGATGATACTTAAGAACTGTCAAAAATTTTGTGATGTTTTTACCTAAGGATATAGTAGTCTTCAAAAAACAACTATAGGACATGTATTAAAAAAGAAAGAAAAATCTTTAGGACTTGACTATATATTTTAAACTAGCATCTTGTTATCTAATTATGCATTTGATTACCACAATTTGCAGTATATCCATTCTTCATTGTACTTTCTTTTACATAAAACGTCTGTTATCTCTGTTGCACAAATCTTCTGGACATTCTCTTAATAAATGATAGTTAATAAAATGTTCTGTCTCTCATCTATATAAACACATACATATGCACACACATTTATGGCATTTTTACTAAAAAAATAAATTTATACTGAAATGGCATAAAGACTGATTATTCTATCCAGGTATATTGGCACTATAATAGAAGATAATTGCTACCTGATGCTGTTGGTATCTTGTAATGAATCACATAGAAGCAATTCTCCTTTCAGGTAAAGCTGCAGAAGAATGACTGAATAATGGCTGTTTCTTCATTATCTCCTTTTTCTACTTTTCTTCTTTTTCTAGGAAAAAAATAGAAAACATGTTATTAAAAGACCAATTATATTACTCAGTTGAAATATATATAAACTCACAAGAAGCAAGATTAATAGAATTTTGTCATTAGGCTTGCACTGTAATTTTCATTTAATTGTCCCTTATTCAGATTTAAATCTTTGTTTTTCTCCTATAGCTCAATTACCTACTTAGAAAGTCATTTTACTCTGTATCAGAAACTATTATTTCTGTAGGGTTTTTCTTTTAATTAACCATTGCTTTATGTGGGTTCTAGATTTTTAGTTTGAATCTTGAAACACTAGATTTTACAAGTATTGGGTTGCATTGGAAGTTAACGATTTTAATCACTCAGTTATATTTTAACTTTTTCAGTGTTTAAATTTCTATGGTGTTTTTCTCTGCCTGTATTCTCCCTTCCCCTCTTAAAACAAAATCCCAGTTTAATCTTTGCTCTCACATGATTCAACAGAACTGAAATTTAACCAAGAAAAAAATAACAATATTGAGACAAACTTGTCCTATACTGTAACAATATATATTCATTAAGGAAATGTATCATCTTTGCTTTTTATTTCTAGGTGTCTTATAGCTTATTCATTTCCCACAACCTTGTTTGAAAACAGAACATGCAGATATTAAATTTTTTATTATAAATATCACTAATTTTATTTTCTTTCCAAACCATACTGATTAAAAACAGAACTTCGTTCTTTATTCCCTTTCAAAGTGTATAAACACATTTATTTTATAAATAACACATGGAGTATTAATTTCTTCACAACCTCCCATGGTCAATTTAACCATAAGATGAGTCATATTACCTATCTTCCATGAATGTATGAACTATGGTATTTATAGGCTAATTCTCTGTGTTTTATTTGTGTCTCGTTGTACATTATAAACTTGGTACATTTGTGAAAAATAGCTTTTACTGATTTTTTCTTCATTATTTCTTTACTTCCAGTAAAAAATTGACACAATACAAAAATAGGTAAAACTCAGAGTAGATTGCTTTGTACTTGGAAGATTTTCTTTAGGAAGATTTTCTTTAAAACAAGTTAAAATTCCTGAAAATACTAAAGCTCTAATGCTATATGCTAGGATATTAGTAAAATTCCATATTTTATAAAAGTTTTCACATGATTGAGAAAAATCTTAAATCATATCAAGAACACATGAACTAATTTTGCTCACTGAGTAATTGAGACATTGACTAGTGAGGTTAGATTTACCTTTTTATTCTCAAATAATCTCTATATGGGATTGGTAAAAATCTGATTATATTTTATTCTTCTCTAATTTTTTTCCCTCCTCCTCCTCTTTCTTTCTTTTATTCTTCCCATCCTTCTCTTTGTCTTCTTCCCCCCACTTTTTCTTTACACTATTTACAATGAGGAAGACAGCACCTCTATACCCTCTCAGTGTTTGACGATACACCTTGACAATCACCTACACTATTACTCTTCATCACTAGAGTAAGGAGTAATCCCTGTTGGGTTACTCATTATTGCTCTAGTGCTCTGTATACAGAGTTTGTTTGTTTGCTCCATTTAGCTATGTTTTACTTACATAAAATTAATGACATATTTAAATAATTTAAATGGATTTAGTTGTATTTATGTCCCCAAATTTTGGATTTTTTATTGCTATTTTGGATGGGATCATATAAAATTGGTAAAGCAAATTTTATAAAGATAGGTTACAAAAGTTGTAAATTATCATTGAAAAATTAAATTAATACAGGGGTGTATAAAGAAAAAAAAGTCAAAGTTCTTCCCTTATTATCTTTAACTTTTCTCCCAGAGGGCAATGCTGAGAAGTGTATGCTTCCATAAGAATTGTTATTTGAATATACAGAGATGCATCCATAAACACAAAAATATACATTTTGAAGCAAAAACTGGGTCAAAGAACACATATTGTTCTAAAACTAGATTTTTTAAATGAATAATTTTCATGGATATCTATACTCTTAAATTATTTTAAAATTAAATTCTTGGAACAAGTCTATAATATAGGTAAAGCAAGTAATAAAGATAGTATGTCAATATTATGTCAACTCATACTATTGACATTATATGCATTTTATTTTTAACTATAGAATGGAGAAGAAAAAGAAAAACAGAAGCCTAAGACTATTAAACAACATTAAATTGCAATTAGGCAGTTTACTTAAAATCTAAGTTTTGTGACTTAGTTTCTTCACTTGACAAATATGGGATAAAGGTGGGAACATACTGGTCTAGCTGATGTCTGATGAACTGTACTAATAGCACTCCATAGTTCTGTAATAATGGGTATACACTCAATAGTAGTAGTCATGATAGCAATAGTAGAATAAGTAAACTGTACTGTACTTTATTAAAATATCATTTATATTTTATTGTTTTACTCTCTAACACCATATACAAAAATAAACTCAAAATGAGTTAAAGACCTAAATATAGGACACTATAAAACTCTTAGAGGAAAACACAGGCAGAACACTCTGACATATATCACAGCAATATCTTTTAAATCCATCTCCTAGAGTAATAGAAATAAAAGCAAAAATAAACAAATGGGACCTAATTAAACTCAAAAGTTTTTGCACAGCAAAGAAAAGCATAAACAAAACAAAAAGACAACTCACAGAATGGAAGAAAATATTTGCAAATGATGCGACTGACAAGGAATTAATCTCCAAAATTTACGAACAGCTCATGTAGCTCAATATCAAGAAAACAAACAACCCAATCAAAAAATGGGCCAAAGACCTAAATAGACATTTCTCCAAAGACATACAGATGGCCAAGAGGCACATGAAAAGATGCTCAACCTTGTTAATTATTAGAGAAATGTAAATCAAAACTACAATGAGATATCACCTCACACCAGTCAGAATGGCCATCATCAAAAAATCTACAAACAATAAATGCTGGAAAGAATGTGGAGAAAAGGGACCCCTCCTACACTGTTGGTGGGAATGTAATTGATACAGCCACTATGAAGAACAGTATGGAGGTTCCTTAAAAAACTAAGAATAGAGCTACCATATGATCCAGCAATCCTACTCCTGGGCATATATCTGGAGAAAACAATCATTTGAAAGGATACATGCACCTCAATGTTCACTGCAGTGACGTTTACAATAGCCAAGACATGGAAGCAACCTAAATATCCATTGACAGATGAATGGATAAAGATGAGGTGCATATCAATATATACAATGGAATATTATTCAGCCATTAAAAAGAATTAAATAATGCCATTTGCAGCAACATGAATGGACCTGAAGGTTATCATACTAAGTGAAGTAAATCAGATAGAGAAAGACAAATATCATATTATATTGCTTATATGTGGAATCTAAAACAAAAAGATACAAATGAACTTATTTACAAAACAGACTCACAAACTTAGAAAACAAATTTATGGTTACCAAAGGGAAAAGGTTGGGGAGAGGGATAAATTGGGAGTTTGGGATTGACAAAACTATATTTAAAATAGATAACCAACAAGGACAGACTGCACTGCACAGGGAACTCTGCTCAATATTCTGTAATAACCTAAACAGGAAAAGAATTTGAAAAAGAATAGATACATGCATATGTACAACTGAATCACTTTGCTGTATATCTGAAACTAACACAACATTGTAAATCAGTTGTAGCCCTATATAAAATTTAAAAAATTGTAAATATATCATTTAAACTGCTGCTACCCAAGTCAGCAGTATTCTAAATAGAATTGAACTTTGTCTTTCATGTAACATTCTAAGCTGGTACAGTGACTCTCATCATCAAAGCTGTCAGAGATCTAGGCTCCTGTTTTGTTGCTCTGCCATCCTCAACAGGCAGCTTCCATCTCATGGTCCAAGAAGGCTGTTCTGCCTCCTGTTGCCATGGCCACATTCTAGCCAGCCAGGTGAATAAAACAGGAAATGGAATGCTGTCCCCCTCCCTTTAAAAGCACTGCCCAGAAGTTGCATACACTTCTATCTACTCCATTAGCCAGAACTTTATCATATGGTCACACCTATCTTCAGGCAAAGATAGAATATGAAGTATTTCTCTGTGTTTAGCAAAAACTTCTATTGCATAAAAAAAGTTGTGGCTAGATATTGGGGACAAGTTACATTTTTCTCACATATAAACAGCTTATAAAGGATTTTAAAATGCATTATTGTATTTGATAAAGAGATACCATAAGTAACCAGTAATGGATACCTTTTAATACTCATGAAATCTATTATTTATAAAGAAAAATGATGTGTCTAAGAGGTTCTTGTATTAAATATCAGTTTATTCTCTTTCACCCTGTCAATATATCTTTGTCTCACAAATTTCCTGTGACTATTAAATGCATTATTATATGTGAAGCCTGTAAAAAATGCCTTGACTCTGAGTGCTGTCTGCAATTATTATTATTTGAAAAGAACCTATTTTTTTCTCAGTTTGTAGACAAATTCAAATGTACAGTTAGCAAATTGGTACTTTCCAGTCAAAAAGTATACATAAAAATAATTTTCTTCTAACAATGAAAAGGACAATGCCCTGATTCTATTGGTGCAAAATATCGTTTATGATAGGTAAGGATAGAGAACATATATTTTGAAATGATATGTTCACATCTTCAGGGAAACAGCTTGTTTCCTTATTTAAAACCATGACTATGACTATTAATGAGTAGACAGCACAAAATAAAGGCTCAGAAGTTTTTAGAAAGAGGTATGTAATTAATGTACATAAAATTTGTCTTTATAGAGAAAAAGTGCATATTAAGTAAATCTAATCAAACACAAGCACAGCTAAATTGTCTTACACTTGCCTAAGACAGGCACACACCTGCTTAACAGAAGGAATAAAATGTCTTGTCCCTAAGAAACTACTGCAGTTAATCATGTATAATATTTTTTTAATTTAATTAATTTTTTTTATACAGCAGGTTATTAGTTAACTATTTTATACATATTAGTGACTATTTTATTTTTGAACATTTCTTTTATCCAAATCCAGAGCAGCACCTAATTAGAATATAGAACATAGTGATACCATAGACTATTACATTTGAAATGGTTACATCTGATCCTTATCTCAACTTTTATGTTCATATAGCTGCTTAATAATGTAGATATTTAATAAATATATTTAAATTTTATTCTGAAATAATACTTTATGTAATGGACTAAATAAAGCCAATAATGCCCCAAAGAAAATTGTATAGTGTAAAATAGAATGAAGGTCAGTTCATTTATCTATAAGTTTTACTTTAAATTATACATATGAATTTTTACAAATCCCTGATGTTACAAGTCTAAAAGTCTCATGTGTTCTGTACATTAATGAGTGTAAATTGTTTTCATCTCAAACTAATGGGAATTAAAACCTTAATAATGTTTTCATCAATACATTACACTTTTCCCATCCTAGTTTAAGATTCTTTCCTAAATTTTGTCAATCTTAATCCAATTTGGAATTATTAAATAAAAATAACATGCTAAGTAAATCTGTTTATTTGTTATGCAGTGCACTTTTAATCTAATAGTATTGCATCTTAACAGAACACATGACACCATTCTAGTGTTTCAAATTCCAAATTATACTTAATAAAATTTTATAACAGAAATGCTGAGAATAAAGAAAAATTAAGTGAATACTGATATTAGAAATAATAGGAATAAAAATGGATCAACTTCCTACAAGCAATTTATATCTAGGTTTCAAAAACTTTAAAAAGGATATTTTATTTGACCCAAGACCTCTACATTTAGGAATCTATATTATAAAAATAATCAGAGACATTGACAATGATATATGTTCAAGGTCAGTTACCTACTAGAAATTATAATAAATAAAATAACATTTTATGTATTTATAATACATATGCTTTATGTATAGTTATATATTAATATTATATAGTATATAAAAGTTGAAAATAGTTTATATATCCCAAAATAGGGACTTTCTACTACAACAGTATGATGAAATATTCAGCAACCACTCAATAATGGTGAATTTGAAGAAATTTCACTGACTTATGAAAATGTTCATGAAATAAAGTTAAGTGACAAAACTGTAAATATTTCCCTATTTTTAATATATTCATACATTTTTATCTGCATATGTTTTTCAGTTATGGTTGTCTATAACAAATCTTTTTCTCTGAAGCCTAGGGCTCCTCAAGCAAATGTCATGTTATAATGAAATTTTTTTGGTCTCCAGTCAACAAGAGAAATTCAAGCCCAGAAGACTTAGATATTAAGTTGGTTTAAGGAATTTGGTTACCATATAACCAGCTGAATTTAAAGACCAGCATAAGTTTAGAAACGTTAAGTGTGTGATTGGGTTTTAGTTTTACGTTTGAGGAGGCCTGGGGGATTATTTTGCTCTGGAATCCATAGCTCCTGGACCAACTTTGATATGATCAGGAAGTGTATTTCCTATTGCCTTACCACTCTTGGCCAGTGTAAGAACTAGACCCAGCTGTCTCCATAAAACTGAAGGCCCCCTGACCAACTTTCTCTGACAGTCAAAAGTAAAAGGATCTGCACTGACCACTGGACTCAAGACACCATTTCATATCTAGACCTGCTGATATAAATGTGGCTCCTCCTTTGGTCAAACAAGACAGAAAATTGTTGGGTTCCCTCTACTCACTCTTCTATGCCATTAGTAAAGCGTCCTGGAATAGTAGGAAATTGCAATTACTAACTCTCTTTGACTAGATATCTTGGTCAGTTTGATTTACTGCTACCAAATACCATAGAGTGAGTGGCTTAAACAACAGACATTTATTTCTCACAGTTCTGGAGGCTGGGAAGTCCAAGATCAGGGTGCCAGCATGGACAGGTTCTTAGTGAGGGCTCTCTTCCTGCGTTGTAGACAGCCCCCTTCTCACTGTGCCCTCACTTGGCAGAGAGACAGACAGCTATAGTCTCTTCCTCTTCTTATAAGGATACTAACTCTATCATGGGGGCCCTACCCTTATGACCTCATCTAAACCTAATTACTTCCCAAAGCCCCACCTCTAAATACCATCACATCACGGGTTAGGGCTTCAACATATGAATTTTGTGGGGAGGGAGGGGAACACAAACAGTCCATAAGACTAGAAATCTTCTTTTTTTTCCCCTCAGAAGAAAGCTGGGAGCTGTCAGTGAAGCTTATATATATTTTAGCAATAGACTTTTGAGTTCATTGTAAAGGCTTAGGAATTTCGAGAAAAAGAATCTGCTAGTGACTGCACTTCTGCACCTAGAAATCATGCACTTAATCATATAATACATATACACATATAGATGGATATAGAAGTAATGGAAATAAATCACCAACATGTCTCTTGGAAGTGGGATTGTAAGTAAAGAATTCCCCTCTTATGCTTAAAAATATTATTCTGTTATTTTTTTTGCAAAAACTTAATCATAAAATATATGTAGTTCTAAAGATCTGGTGTCTAGTACAGCCATCAAAGGCTGAAGATTTGGACCTAAGTCTATGGTAAAAGCAACCATGTTAAAGAAGTGATCCATTAAATAGATTATAATCCTATTGTTTCTTTGTATCTCAGGTTTTATGTGAAAACATATCAAAGAATGCACTAATTTATATCATGTTAATGCTAATTCAACTCAGAATTCTGTCTCTGACAGTGGTAATGAGTGTCACTTCCCACATTATTATAGTACCTCTAGCTTCACTTTTGTAGACAAAGTCCAATTGAAGTAAGACACATTAAAAGATGTTAGATGTGTCCATGGTGTTTACCTGTCATTGAATCATTACCTGAGTATTGAATCTTCAATTCAATTTTATTCCATATTTAAATATAAAGGCTTAAATTTACTTGCAGTATGTTCAGATATATAAAGAAAAACATTTCTTTATTATGTCTTTAAGTTATTTGATCTTCCTCTTGAACCTCCTGAACTTTGGGAGAGGGGAAAAGTCTTATTCAGTAAATCACATACACTTAGCTCAATGTGGTAATGGAAAGTCACTTTAAGCAAAATGCTCAATTTTCTCTTTTCACTTCTTTCCTCCTTTTCTTACCCAAGATGGCGTTTGACTTATAAGAGGGACATTGTACTAGTGGAGAAAAGTTTCTGCTGTTGCTGTTAATCATTGTGGCATTTTCTGGTCACTTTAGCCACCTCTCTCCTAGTATTTATCCAGTCACCCTGTCTGATGAGTGCTCACCTTGTTGCTCCAGTATAATGTATGGACTAGCCCGCCTCTCTAGAATTTGACAGAGCCTTCAGCACTCATAGGTGACAATCCTCTCTAATGCTCTACCACACCTTCTGTCTAGACTCTGGCCAAGAGGTCCTCTCCTCAGCCTCTCCAGTGTCTTTGGAAGGCTCCAACTGCTTCTTGTGCATCCCATCCCCAAGGAGCCTGGGAGAACCTCCAAGTCCCATCATACAAGACAGGAACAAGAGGCAGTTTTAGGACAGTTAAACAGTAAACCTTCCTTTCCTGAATTACACTGAGATGCCAGGTTTACTTGCTATGGAGTTGCTCTCCAAGTTCATGCAAAGGCATGGCTGGGGGGGTAAGAATTGGGGGAAAAAACAAGCTAACATTAAAGGAAATGTGTCCAAATCTTAAGTCTTCTACTAATACTTACACTAATCTAATACTAATACTAATCTTATATTAATCTAATGAGCAAAAGTCTCTTTCCTTTTTTGTTTCTTTCAACTCCTTTTTCTTATGCCTTCCTTCCTCTAGGCTAAAACCCCCAAAAAGTGAAGATCAGAAACTACTGGTCTTATTCTCTGCCTCTCTTTTGGATTTATTCTTCCTATTACTATAATTTTTCAGTACCTGAAGGAGCCAGAATCTCTTTTTTGATGTTTGTTTTATGCCATATCCCACTACTGTTTTCTTCCCCCGGCTCTGGTCCTACTCTAGACTCCTGTATCTCAATGCACGGTAGCACTATCCATCAACTAGGCATGCCAGAAATCTAGGAAGCATCCTCGACACCTCTTTATTCTTCATTCCCTACATCCAACTCTACCAAGTAATTTTGACTCTTCATTTTAAGTCTCTCTCAGTATTATCCACGTCTCCATTTCTACTGCCCTCAATATCCAGCTCTGTGTAATAATAATCTCCTTCCCCCAGCATTATTGAAGTAGTCTCCTAATTGTTCTCACATCTACTTTTTTTGCCTGCCACAAATTAATTTTGTATTCTGCATCTAGAGTGTTCTTTAAAAACCTCCTGCTGTATGAGACTTTCCATACCTAACTCCTGTCTCATCTTCTCATTTTCCCTCCTCACTCTCTGTGCTGCCCCATATTGACTTTCTTTTCCCCTCCTTGTTCTCAGGGTTTCAGGGACTAGAATGGTTTCCTTCATTGTTCCTGACTCACTCTCATTCTTCAGATCTGAACTCAAATAGAATTTCTCCAAGGAAACCTTCCTTGAATTTATTAGGCTAGATCAGGTACTCTTACAGATCACTCTAACTTTTCTTCAGTGCAAAATAGAGGTTATAATTATGCAATTTTTTCTTTGATGTCTGTCTCCTGTACTGTCTTTATTACTATATTTTTACTAGTCCTAGCATCCTACTAGAGTGATTGGATATGGTGGGTGTTAAATAACTATTTGTTAAATAAATCAAGTGATATTGACATGATTTTAAATTTGATTGGATATAGAATATAAAAAATATGGAGAAGTCAGAGATGATTGTAAGTAATAGAAGGCTTGTATGCATGATGTTCCTTTGTCATACATTAAATCCTTTGCTTTCCCAGTCATAAATATTAGAGAAAAGGGTACACTTCTTAAAATAATTTTATTTTGATCTTCACTGAGTTACAATTGGCATTTTATGAGATATTTTGAGGTTTATCATGAACTTTGTAGATTTTTTGATGATGGCCATTCTGATCTGTGTGAGATGATACCTCACTGTAGCTGTGATCTGCATTTGTCTAATAATTAGTGATGCTGAGCATCTCTTCATGTGCCTCTTGGCCATCTGTATGCCTTCTTTGGAGAAATGTCTATTTAGGTCTTCTGCTCATTTTTTGATTGGGTTGTTTGTTGTTTTGATATTAAGCTGCATGAGCTGCTTGCATATTTTGGAGATTAATCCTTTGTCAGTTTCTTTGTTTGCAAATATTTTCTCCCATTCTGAGGATTGTCTTTTCATCTCATTTATGGTTTTCTTTGCTGTGCAAAAGCTTTTCAGTTTAATTATGTCCAATTTGTTTATTTTTTTCCTTTTTATTTATTTATTTTATTGATTTTTTTATACAGCAGGTTCTTATTAGTTATCTATTTTATACATATTAGTGTACATATGTCAATCTCAATCTCCCAGTTCATCCCACCACCACCACCCCCTTCCCCTGCTTCCCCCTTGGTGTCCATATGTTTGTTCATTTGTTTATTTTTGTTTTTATTTTCATTACTTTAGGAGGTGGTCAATGTTCATTGCAGCACAATTTACAATAGCCAGGACATGGAAGCCACCTAAATGTCCATCAACAGATGAATGGATAAAAAAGATGCAGTACATATATACAGTGGAATATTAGCCATAAAAAGGAACAAAACTGGGTCATTTATAGAGATGTGGATGGACCTAGAGTCTGTCATACAGAGTGAAGTAAGTCAGAAAGAGAAAAACAAATATTGTATATTAACACATATGTGGAATCTAGAAAAATGGTACAAATGAACCTATTTGCAGGGCAGGAATAGAGACGCAGACATAGAGAATGGATGTGTAGACATGGGAGAGTGGGGTGGGATGAAGTGGGAGATTGGGATTTACATATATACACCACCATGTGTAAAACAGATAGCTAGTGGGAACGTGCTGTAAAGCACAGGGAGCTAAGCTCGGTGCTCTGTGGTGACCTAGATGGGTGGGATGGGGAGGGGAGGGAGGTCCATGAGGGAGGGGATATGTGTATACATATAGCCGATTCACTTCATTGTACACCAGAAACTAACACAACATTGTAAAGCCACTATACCCCAATTTACAAAAAAGTACTTGAAGAAGTATTCAAATTATTATAGCAAATCCCAATTAAGATAGATTTGACAGTTGCTAATAAACTCTTCTTTGCTTACTTTCCCCAAATTTTATGATAAATTGGCACTTTTTAAATGGTGAGACTGGGAAAAGACTGAGTGGGTAAAAATTATTTTTGTAAATGACTTTAGGATTTTATTACTAAATCATTTTCAATTTTATAAGAATTTGTTAGCCTTAATTTGGTCTGAGATTAAAATACACAATAAATGATTTTTCAGACATTCCCAAGTAACTGCAATCCACATTTATTTGTATTTTTAGTGATACTAAAATGTTAGTCTGCTAATTTTAAAAAAAGTATAGTATTTTTTTAAGCTCTAAGAAGGCAAAGATCATGTCACTCAGCATAAATTTCAGTTTTATCACTACTTAAAACATATGATTTTAAAACTTTCCCAATTACTATTAACATTTATATTTAGAATAGTAAAATCTGCCTGAACCAACTTGGTAGTATTTTTATAATTTTAGACACACACACACACACACCTCCCCAAAATAAACAGATTGGATAATATTAAAATTGACCTGGGTACATTTTTCAGTTTCCAAATTACATTCTGATGAACTTTTTTTTCCTATGGGTGCTCTCATTTATATATTTTAAAGGGTTACACATAACTCTCTCATAAGTAACGATATGAAGTTTGTCTTCTTAGGCAAAAAAAAGTGTTTTTCCCATTAAAATCAAACCAAAAAACAGATGCACCACTGCCTGTTTCACAGCCACAGCCAATCTGAAATGGCTGATGCTAGCTCAGGGAAGTCATAAAGAGATCAAATGACTTCCAGACCAATGGAAAGCCCTACTGTCTAAATGATTTTCAGGCCAATTTGAAGACGTAATTAGACTTACTGGAAGCTTGTGTGAATAATGCTGCAAGTACGATTATGAACTGCCCGGACATACTGCTTTCAATATAGAAGATCTTGTCTGCTTATACTGATGGCATATATGTAAAACCCAAGATCTTGATATTAGAATGGGTAAAATGATGGCAACATCATGATATATCAAAAATTGTGGTTCAATCCTGGAATTAGTTGTCATTATGTAAAAAGCCAGCTATCAGTCAATTGAAATAAACTCAAGCTCTCCTCCTATCTGTCTTTAGCACTCAGCTTTTCTTGTTCTAAATGTAGACAAGTGACTGTAAATCAAAGGAGTTTACAGATAATAATAGAAAAGGCTTCTAAGAACTGAAATCAATAAACAAATGGCAATGGCAGGATACTGTAATGTAATTAAGGGATGTTGTGTGGATGTCTCTGAAGTGTCTATAAATGAATGTGACTTCAGTACTGCTGCCAAATGAGTCCAATGTCCCACAAATGAACTGAAAACCGAGTGCATGGAATACTGTCTGTAGGGTCACTTTAAGATGACTGCCATGCTGTATTACTGTGATGATTTGCAGGAAATAGCATGGCACATATACATACACCAAGACACTGTATTTAAGCCTTATCTTATTCTAATGAAAAATGTGTTCACCATTCATGAGAGTGCATATGTCACCAGAGTTGGTATTCAGCATGACTGAAAAAAATTGAAAGGACGTTTTACTCCGAGTATTACTAGAAGCTGATTCTGACAATATTAAAAATATTTATTATAAAGTTGTAACAATGAAGCAAAAACAATATGGAATGCAACTTCAGTTTCTATTAACTTCAAACATGGAATCATAGTTAGTGTTTTATTCAGTACGTAGTTATTTTCTGGGGAAGATTTTGTTTTTTGTTTTTTTTTAACAGAAAGCTTGTAAATGTTAACCATGATCTGGCAGTTCCAATAAACAGGTATATTATTTTTTATGATCCTTACACAAACTCCTATTTGATTAGTGCTTACTAGGTGCCAGGTACTGATTTACAAATATTGATTCATTTAATACTCAAAACAACCCTGTGACATAGGTAGATCAGCCCCATTAACAGCTGATGAAACTAAGACACAGAGAGGCTAAGTAATGAGCCTGGGGTCACAGAACTAGTGAGTGAAGGAACCCAATTTAAACCCAGGAAGTCTGCTTTAGAGTCCTGGCTTTGAATGTTGACCTGCAACATATATATATATATATACACACACACAGACAAACACACACATATATATATACACGCAATGAGAATCACTGCAGAGTTTTTTTAATGTTTTAGTTCACAGCTTCCACCCTCACAGATTTTGACTTAGTGAATCTGGGACCCGGCCCAGGTGTCTCCATTTCTAATAAGATTTTATAGTTGTTTTTTTGGCCACTCTTGGAAACATATTAATTTAGAGGTACCTGGTTATAGAACAAGATTAGATTCCTTATTCTTGTTCCATTCTATGTTCAACCACAGTAATTTCTGTAACTAACTGACGAAAGCTACACCAGCATTCATTCTGCTCCTAAAAAGAGCAAGTTCAGAAACAAAAAGTGCATATGGCTCATGCTGCCATTTTTAATTGTCACTGAGGTCTGACCCTTCACAGATCAAATGCTTTTAGGGATATTATTTATTAATCTAGAGTAATTAGTAAGCCAAAAACTATATAAATTTTTATTAACAGAAATAGTCATGAGCATCTTTCCTTAATACGACTGAGACACATTCATCAACAGTAATTTCTGTAACTAACTGACGAAAGCTACACCAGCACTCATTCTGGTCCTAAAAAGCGCAAGTTCAGAGACAAAAAGTGCATATGGCTCATGCTGCCTTTTTAAATTACCACTGAGGTCTGACCCTTCACAGATCAAGCACTTTTAGGGATATTATTTATTAATCTAAAGTAATTAGTGAGCCAAAATTTATATAAATTTTTGTTAACAGAAATAGTCATGAGCATCTTTCCTTAATATGACTGAGACACATGCTTCCTGAGTCTTTGTATTCTCTTATATTAAACTTTTTTTTCACTTCATCCATGATGATATAGGCTGAAAATTTCTTTTTGTTTTTCATATGAATACTCCCTACTAGCACTACAATAGTTAATTGAGTGTTTCCATTTTATAAAATATCTTTGAGTGTAATGACTGCAAGTACTTTGTTGAATATTCATTAACTATCCTTTTCTCACAGGGCATATAAATCCTCTGCAATGCAATACATATACACTTTAAAATTTGACATAAAATACTCATATTTCTAACATACAGGAGTTTTTCTTCTGTAAGCACTCTCTCAAATCATATATAATCAGGAACATTGGCAACACTGCTGCTATGAGAAGGACCGAGAGAACATCAAGAAATCCAAATGAATTCAAACCCATTAAATGTAATGGTGTGGTAAATCTCAATGTACCATCTGCTGTAGAACACTGATACACTATTGGAATTCCACATCTTATTTACATAACAGATAAGAATGTGCTAGGAGATTTATATGGTGATATAACCTGGAGACAAAACTAAGTTTTTCCTGTATTCACATCTGGGGATATCCACATGTGTATAAAATTTAATCTATTTCTGGTTAGCTATTCTACAGTAAAATTTGAAATGTCACCTTATCCAAATGTTATCAGCAATACTGTCAGTAAAAACTAAATAATCAATAAAAAAGAGTTCTTATACAATGCTGTGTAAAATGTGAAATTTACCCAAAGAATTCCATCTCTTCTACACAGAAACTGAAGGAATATTGAAGGAATAGGACTGTAAGACTATGGTAGATGTCTAATATATCTGTGCTTACATTTAACAAATAAATTGGTAGTAATCCTTTCTGAGAGATGTTTGACTCATATTTACTCAAAAACACTTTAGAAATTAGGGTAGTAATTAAAATTACATTAAATTTATAGAAGTATTAATAATTAGTTGCAAACACTTTGAAATCTCCAATATTTAAGTCAGTCAGTTCCTAAACACTAAAACAAATTTTGAAAGAAACATAAAATCAAATTTTAAAGTGGAATACTCTCTTGTCCTGGAATTCAAATCAATATCCTCCTTTTCTTTATTTTTACTTAAGGATTTCCCTCAAATATACATGAATCACAAAGTCTGTAGATGTTTTCATGAAGCATATCTGATACATAATTATAGGACCACATTATCTATGTCTGTATGTGTCTTTTTTAGCAGCTGAAATTAGTCAGCTAGGTATTTTATGAATTATTCTTACTTTCGTCTGCATTCTTTCAAATGTTTTTTTAATTTAAAGGAGGTAAATAGGAAATTGATACTTTTCAGTATTGTATCTCAAAGCTCATGAGACACCACATTTCTTCTAGATCCTCTCCTGTGACTTTCCTCACCAGCAATGTTGAATAATTAAGCACTTTTGCATTTACATTCGGCAACCAGGATTTAATTAAACACAGTTCCCATCGCTTCAACTGCTCTTACCAAACCTCCAGAAGTTGAAGAGTGCTGCTGTTGACAATGGCAGTCCACCAAGTGGAAAATTATGCAAAGAAAATTGAGAAAGTAGGAAAAATGCCAGGCCTGGTGCCTTAGGGAAAGTAGAGAATATGAAAGTAAATACAGTACAGAGTATTTTGGTTATTGCTGTTGGCACTCTTCTTGATTATGTAATTGACTTTGTAAATTGATATATTACATGTTTATTACTTACTATCAAATCATAGGAATAGGAAACAATTTTGTTCTTGAAAGAATGATTGCCCATTACAAAAGTCCCATCAAGAATGTATTTGGCTACGTAATTGACCATGGTGGTACACTGAGCTAATTTCAACATAAGCTTTGTAAAGCAATATTTATCTGTGATTACCAATAGCTAGAGTCAATTTTTTAAATTATATTCACATATTTCATATCATACACAGGCCCATTTCTTTTTCATACAGTTAGAATTTTGCTAACAGGGACAATTAATTAGTATATAAGCAGAATCTTGATTCACATTGTGAATAGTGTGAAACCATGGTATTCTACTGATGTATCATATGTTAACTTAAAAATTAGTTTAACTTCATCATTTAACAAACTTCTAGAAAAACTTTAATTACTGGTCACAGATGTGTTTCTAATTCTTGCAATATTTATTAGGTACCTATTGTGTGCACCTATGTTGCAAAATACACAATGACACAAAAGTGAAGATAGTCTTTGCCCTCAATTTGACCCTTAATTTAAATGTGTTTAATCAATAAACAGTGTATAGTGTGTTGAATGATGAGCCTCTGCCCCAAAATATATCCATGTCCTAAAATCTGTAATTATGATATTATTTAGAAAAAGACTTTGTAGATGAAAGTTTCTAATATGAGATCATCCTGGATTTGGGTGGGCCCTAAACCCAATGAAAAGTCCTTATAAGAGAAGACGTGGAGTCTTTTAAGAAGATACTGAATCCTTAGAAGAGAAGACACAAACATTATGCTAAGGGAAATAAACCAGACACAGAAAGACAAATACTATATGATTTCACTTACATGTGGAATCTAAAATAGTCAAACTCATAGAAACAAAGAAGAGAAGGGTGATTGCCAAAGGCAATGGGGAGGGGGAAATGGAGAAGTGATGGCCAAAGGGTACAAAGTTTCAGTTATGCAAGACAAGTAAGTTTTGGAAACATACTATTCAGCATAATGCCTATAGCTAACAATACTGTATTGTATATAGTTTTTAAATAGATCTTTATTGGAGTATAATTGCATCACAATACTGTGTTAGTTTCTGTTTCACAACAAAGCAAATCAGCCACATGCATACACATGTCCCCATATCCCCTCCCTCTTGAGCCTCCCTCCCATCCTCCCTATCCCACTCCTCTAGGTCATCACAAAGCACTAAGCCGATCTCTCTGTGCTATGCTGCTTCTTCCCACCAGCCAACTATTTTACATTCAGTAGTGTACATATGTCGATGCTACTCTCTCTTCGCCCCAGCTTACCCCTCCCACCCTATGTCCTCAAGTCCGTTTTCTATGTCTACCTCTTTATTCCTGCCCTGCAACTAGGTTCATCAGTACAATTTTTTTTTTTAAGATTCCATATATATGTGTTAGCATACAGTATTTGTTTTTCTCTTTCTGACTTACTTCACTCTATATGACAGACTAGGTCCATCCACCTCACTAAAAATAACTCAATTTTGTTTCTCTTTATGGCTGAGTAATATTCCATTGTATATATGTGCCACATATTCTTTATCCATTCATCTGTCATTGGACATTTAGGTTGGTTCCATGCCCTGGCTATTGTAAATAGTGCTGCCATGAACATTGTGGTACATGTCTCTTTTTGAATTATGGTTTTCTCAGGGTATATGCCCAGGAGTGGGACTGCTGGGTCATATGGTAGTTCTACTTTTAGATTTTTAAGGAACCTCCATACTGTTTTCCATAGTGGTTGTATCAGCTTACATTCCCACCAATAGTGCAGGAGGGTTCCCTTTTTACCACATATTTTCCAGCATTTATTGTTTCTAGATTTTTTGATAATGGCCATTCTGAACAGCACATATCTCAGTGTAGTTTTGATTTTCATTTTTCTAATAATTAGTGATGTTGAGCATCATTTCATGTGTTTCTTGGCCATCTGTAAGTCTTCCTTGGTGAAATGTCTATTTAGGTCTTCCACCCTTTTTTTTTTTTTTCGGTACGTGGGTCTCTCACTGCTGTGGCCTCTCCCGTTGCGGAGCACAGGCTCCAGGTGCGCAGGCTCAGCGGCCATGGCTCACAGGCCCAGCCACTCTGCGGCATGTGGGATCCTCCTGGACTAGGGCGCGAACCTGTGTCCCCTGCATCGGCAGGCGGACTCTCAACCACTGCGCCACCAGGGAAGCCCCTTCCACCCATTTTTAAATGGATTGTTTGTTTTTTTGATATTGAGCTCCATGAGCTGTTTGTATATTTTGGAGATTAATCCTATGTCTGTTGATTCATTTGCAAATATTTTCTCCCATTCTGAGGGTTGTCTTTTTCTCTTGTTTATGGTTTCCTTTGCTGTCCAAGAGCTTTTAAGTTTAGGGATTCCCTGGTGGCTCAGTGGTTAAGAATCTGCCTCCCAGTGCAGGAGACACAGGTTGGAGCCCTGGTCCAGGGAGACCCCACATACCACAGAGCAACTAAGCACGTGTGCCACAACTACTGATCCTGCACTCTAGAGCTTGCGAGCCACAACTACTGCAGCCTGTGTGCCTAGAGCCCACGCTCTGCAATAAGGGAAGCCACTGCAGTGAGAAGCCTGTGCACCACAACGAAGAGTAGCCCCTGCTCGTCGCAACTAGAGAAAGCCTGCATGCAGCAGCGAAGACCCAATGAGGTCAAAAATAAATAAATAAATAAATAAATAAATATATTTTTTTAAAAAAAGTTTTTAAGTTTAATTAAGCCCTGTTTGTTTTTGTTTTTATTTCTGTTACTCTAGGAGGTGGGTCAAAATGATCTTGCTGTGGCTTATGTCAAAGACTGTTTTTCCTATGTTTTCCTCTAAGAGTTTTATATTGTCTCATCTTACATTTAAGTCTTTAATCCATTTGGAGTTTATTTTTGTGTGTGGTGTTAGGTAGTGTTCTAATTTCATTCTTTTACATGCAGCTGTCCAGTTTTCCCAGCACCACTTATTGAAGAGGCTGTCTTTTCTCCACTGTATGTTCTTGCCTCCTGTGTCGTAAATTAGGTGATCATATGTGGGTGGGTTTATCTCTGGGCATTTTATCCTGTACCATTGATCTATATTTCTGTTTTTGTGCCTGTACCATACTGTTTGATTACTGTAGCTTTGTGGTATAGTTTGAAGTTGTGGAGCCTGATTCCTCCAACTTTGTTTTTCTTTCCCAAGATTGCTTTGGCTCTTCGGGGTCTTTTGTGTTTCCGTAAGAATTTAAAAATTTTTTGTTTTAATTCTGTGAAGAATGCCATTGGTAGTTTGATAGGGATTTCATTGAATCTGTAAATAGCTTTGGGTAGTATAGTAATTTTCACAATATTGATTCTTCCAACCCAAGGAAATGGTATATTTCTAAATCTGTTTATGTCATCTTTGATTTCTTTCATCAGTGTTTTATACTTTTCTGAGTACAAGTCTTTTGCCTCCTTAAGCAGGTTTATTCCTAGGTATTTTATTCTTTTTGTTGCAATGGTAAATGGGAGTGTTTCCTTAATTTCTCTTTCTGATTTTTCATTGTTGGTGTATAAGAATGCCAGAGATTTCTGTACATTAATTTTCTATCCTGCAACCTTACCAAATTCATTGATTAGTTCTAGTAGTTTTCTGGTGGCATCTTTAGGATTTTCTATGTATAGTATCACGTCATCGGCAAGCAGTGACAGTTTTACTTCTTTTCCAATTTGTATTTCTTTTTCTTCTCTGATTGCTGTGGCTAGGACTTCCAAAACTATGTTGAATAAGAGTGGAGAGAGTCGGCATCCTTGTCTTGTTCCTGATCTTAGTGGAAATGCTTTCAGTTTTCCACTATTTAGCATGATGTTTGCTGTGGGTTTGTCATATATGGCCTTCATTAGCTTGAGGTAGGTTCCCTCTACGCCCATTTTCTAGAGAGTTTTTGTCAAAAATGTGTGTTGAATTTTGTCAAAAGCTTTTTCTGCATCTATTGAGACGGTCATATGGTTTTTATTCCTTAATTTGTTAATGTGGTGTATCACATTGATTGGTTTGCATATACTGAAGAATCCTTGCATCCCTGGGATAAATCCCACTTGATCATGGTGTATGATCCTTTTAATGTGCTGCGGGTTTCTGTTTGCTAGTATTTTGTTTGGGATTTTTGCATCTATGTTCATCAGTGATATTGGTCTATAATTTTCTTATTTTGTGATATCTTTGTCTGGTTTTGGTATCAGGTGATGGTGGCTTCGTAGAATGAATTTGGAAGTGTTCCTCTCTCTGCAATTTTTTGGAAGAGTTTGAGAAGGATAGGTGTCAGCTCTTCTCTAAATGTTTGATAGAATTCCCTGTGAAGCCATCTGGTCCTGGACTTTTGTTTGTTGGAAGATTTAAAATTACAGTTTCAATTTCATTACTTGTGATAGGTCTGTTTATATTTTCTAATTCTTCCTGGTTCAGTCTTGGAAAATTGTACCTTTACAAGAATTTGTCCATTTCTTCGTGCTTGTCCATTTTGTTGGCATATAGTTGTTTGTAGTAGTCTCTTATGATGCTTTGTATTTCTCCAGTGTCAGTTGTGATTTCTCCTTTTTCATTTCTAGTTTTATTGATTTGCATCCTCTCCCTTTTTTTCTTGATGAGGCTGGCTAAGGGTTTATCAATTTTGTTTATCTTCTCAAAAAACAAGCTTTTAGTTTTTTTGATCTTTGCTTTTTTTCTTTGTTTCTATTTCATTTATTTCTGTTCTGATTTTTATGATTTCTTTCCTTCTACTGACTTTGGGTTTTCTTTGTTCTTCTATCTCTAGTTATTTTAAGTGTAGGGTTAGATTATTTGAGATTTTTCTTGTTTCTTGATGTGAGATTGTATTGCTATAAAATTCCATTAGAACTGCTTTTTGCTGTGTCCCATAGGTTTTGTGTCATCGTGTTTTCATTGTCATTTGTTTCTATGTACCTTTTTATTCTTTCTTTGATTTCTTCAGTGATCTCTTGGTTATTTAGTAGCACACATTTTAGCCTCCATTTATTTGAGTTTTTTACAGTGTTTTTCCTGTCATTGATTTCCAATCTCATAGTGTTGTGGTCAGAAAAGATGCTTGATAGGATTTCAATTTTCTTAAATTTTCCAAGGCTTGATTTGTGACCCAAGATGTGATCTATCCTGGAGAATGTTCTATGTGCACTTGAGAAAAAAGTGTATTCTGCCACTTAGGGGTGGAATGTTCTATTAATATCAATTAGATCTATCTGGTCTATTGTGTCATTTAAAGCTTGTGTTTCCTTATTTATTTTCTTTTTGGATGATCCGTCCATTGGTGTAAGTGGCGTTAAATTCCCCTACTATTATTGTGTTGCTGTTGATTTCTCCTTTCATGGTTGTTAGCATTTTCTTTATGTATTGAGGTGCTCATATGTTGGGTGCATAAACATTTGTAATTGTTATATCTTCTTCTTGGATTGATCCTTTGATCATTATGTAGTGTCCCTCCTTATCTCTTGCAACAGTCTTTATTTTAAAGTCTATTTTATCTGATCCGAATATTGCTACTCCAGCTCTCTTTTGATTTCCATTTACATGGAATATCTTTTTCCATCCCTTCATTTTCAGTCTGTATGTGTCCCTAGGTCTGAAGTGGGTCTCTTGTAGACAGCATATATACAGGTCTTGTTTTTGTATCCATTCATCCAGTCTGTGTCTCTTGGTTCGGGCTTTAAATCCATTTACATTCAAGGTTATTATCGATATGTATATTCCTATTATCATTTTCTTACTTGTTTTGGGGTTTTTTTGTAGGTCTTATTCTTCTCCTGTGTTTCCTGCCTAGAGAAGTTTCTTTACCATTTGTCATAAAGCTGGTTTGGTTGTGCTGAATTCTCTTAGCTTTTACTTATCTGAAAAGCTTTTGACTTCTCCATCGAATCTGAATGAGATTCTTGCTGGGTAGAGTAATCTTGGTTGTAGGTTTTTCTCTTTCATCACTTTAAGTATATCCTGCCACTTCCTTCTGGCCTGCAGAGTTTCTGCTGAACAATCAGCTGATGACCTTATGGGGATTCCTTTGTATGATATTTGTTGTTTCTCCCTTGCTGCTTTTAATATTTTTTCTTTGAATTTAATTTTTGTTAGTTTGATTAATATGTGTCTTGGTGTGTTTTTCCTAGGGTTTATCCTGTATGGGACTCTCTGTGCTTCCTGGACTTGGGTGACTATTTCCTTTCCCATGTTAGGGAAGTTTTCAACTATAATCTCTTCAAATATTTTTCTTTCTTCAAATATTTTCTTAGACCCTTTCTTTTTCTCTTCTTCTGGGACCCATATAACTTGAACATTAGTGCATTTAGTGTTGTCCCAGAAGTCTCTGAGATTGTCTTCAATTCTTTTCATTCTTTATTCGCTCCTCGGCAGTTATTTCTACCATTTTGTCTTCCGGCTCACTGAATAAGTTCTTTTGCCTCAGTTATTCTGTTATTGATTCCTTCTAGTGTAATTTTCATTTCAGTTATTGTGTTGGTCATCTCTGTTTGTTTGTTCTTTAGTTCTTCTAGATCTTTGTTAAACATTTCTTGTATTTTCTCAATCCGTGCACCATTCTATTTCCGAGATTCTGGATCATCTTTATTATCATTACTCTGAATTCTTTTTCAGGTAGATTGCCTATTTCCTCTTCATTTATTTGGTCTTGTAGGTTTTTAACTTGCTCCTTCATTTGTGACATATTTTTTTGCCACCTCATTTTTTTTCTTTTTTTTTTAATGAGTGGGATTGGCTGAAGCTCCTGCGGTGAGAGCTCCAAGTCTGAACCACTGGACGAACAGAGAGCCTCAGGTCCCAGGGAATATTCATCAGAGTGAGGTCTCATGGAGTTCCTCATCTCAGCACCAAGACCCAGCTCTTCACAATAGCCTACGACTCCAGTGTTGGAAGCTTCAGGTCAAACAATCAGTAAGACCGGAACACAATCCCACTCATGTACTGTATACTTAGAGTTTTCTAAGAAAGTAGATTTTATGTTGTGTTCTTAACACACACATCATCATCATCATCATCATAATGCGGATGGGAGGAAACTTTGGAAGGTAATGGATATACCTATGGCCTTGATGGTAGTGATGGTTTCACCAGTATATACTGTCCTGAAATGCATTCAGTTGTGTTCATTAAATAGGTACAGCTTTTGAATGTCAATCATATCTCAATGAAGTTGTTACAAAGAGAGAAAGAGAGAAAGAAGACACAGAGACACAGGTGGGAAGGCCTTGTGAGAGGGTAACAATGATTAGAGTTATGCAGCTCCAAACCAAGGAACTCGTGGGGCCACCAGAAGCTGGAAGGGGCAAGGAAGGGTTCTACTCTAAAGTGTTCTTAGGGAACATGGCCCTCCTGACATCTTGATTTTCAGACTTCTGGCCTCCAGAACTGTGAGGAAATTTTCTATTATTTTAAGCCTCAAAATCTGTGGTAATTTGTTATGGAAACCCTAGGAAAGTAACAGAACATGTTTAACATAAAACATTTACCACTGTGGTGTAGGAAGTCATGGGTTTTGAAGTTAGAAAGCATGGTTTTAATCAACTATTACTTATGATCTTAGGCAAGTTATGTGACTCTCCCAAGCCTGGGTTTTCTAAACTATAGAATGGAAATGGTAATGTTCAATTACTGTGAGGATTAAATGAAATTAGCTTGTGGTATGCCTAGCACAATAGTGCCAATATATTCTCAGTATATTCTCCCTCCTTCATCCTCCTTCTCTCTCTTCCTTTCCTTTTTTATCCCCCTCTTCTCGCTCCCTTCCTCCCCTCCAACTAATTAGTTAAAATACTAATTTGTTAGCATTTGATATTTCATTTGTTATCAATTTGTGCAAAAATGATATTGAGAAGGAAAAGATAATTTAACATTAAAGGAAAATAGAAAGACATTTAAAACTCCTGTATTCTTTTTATAATTCAACAATCATAAATAGTATTGTATAAGAGTAAGTAGAAATGATAGATAAAAAAGAAATTTTTTTTCTATTCTCCTCAGGGGGAATAATATATTCTTTCAAAGTAATTTTATATACTATTTTAACTCATAAAACCCAAATATGAAACATAAAATATGCTTCCCTCAATTTAGTAAACTTAGTCTCAGAGAGGTGAAAATAAAAATCAATTGAAAAGAGAAATACAGCTTTAGAGTCTGTGATTTGCAGAATAATGGATTCCAGGATGTCCATATCTTAATGCCCAAAGCCTGTGAATATGTTACCTTACATAGTAAAAGAGATTTTGAGATATGATAATTTTAGGGATCTTGAGATAACATTTTCTGGGAATATCTGTGTGGGTCCAGTGCAAGCACAAGGGTCCTTATAAAAGGCAGGCAGAAGGTCAGAATTAGTAAAGGCACCATGATATACAAGCAGAGATGAAAGATTGAGACAATGGAAGATACTATGCTACTGGCTTTGAAGATGGAGAAAGCAAGGGGTTATGAGCAGGAGTGCAGGTGACCTCTAGATGCTAGAAAAGGCAAGAAAATTAATTCTCCCTTAAACATTCCAAAAGGAATGCAGCCCTGTCAACACCTTGGTTTTAAGACTTCTGACCTCTAAGACTATAAGACAATAAATTTGTATTGTTTAAGCCATTAAATTGGTGGTGACTTCTTAAAACAGCTGTAGGAAACTAATATACAGCCCATGACTGCTTTTTCATAATTACATCTATTCCCCTCTCAAAAACTGCCTCCTAATGTGATTGAAGTCACTCATTTCATCAAGTGGATAAGAGCTACATTTTCATTCAAAATTTTTCTGCCCTGAGTCTCAGTTTATGAAAGCAAATGAGAGGATTAAATATATGTAGACTTAAGTAGTAATTTCTGTAATTAAATTTAGAAAAAACTATATTTATCTGGCCCTTCATGACTGAAATGAATTGACTTCAGTCACCCCTTTGCTTAATTTAACATTTTTAAACTTGTTTTTTGGAACATTAGCCCTGGGGTAAGGAGTTTGGGGTCATAGATATTTGAAAAATTCTACATATTCCCCTTGTCCCTGGGAGGTTCACAGAGAATTTCCCTGCAATGTCTTATAGGTATGAAAGACTCTGCACATGATATTACCACTTTTTCACTTCCTGTTCACCCCTGATGGCCATCTAATCTGACTTACACTCCTGCTACTCTACTGAAATTGTTCTTGTTGAGGTCTTTAAGGAAGACCATGATGTCAAGTCCAAGTAACAGCTTTTTCCTGATGTTTCTCATATTTTCAGGAGTAGTGGACTTAACCAATGATTCCCTCCATCTATTCAATAATTTATAGTATATTTTCATATTTTATCTAAAGAATGAAGTTGACTTAAGATACCCTTATACTTATAGTAAATGACTACCATCAACCTATATAAAGCTCATCTCTGGCTTTACTTGTGTTTATTTTCATCTTCATCTCTGAGCCCATCCCTATTCTTATTGCCACAATAGGCACCCACTCTAATATATCTGGTATATGCTCTTGGATACATATGTAATTTTGAGAAATATAGATTATCTTTGTGTATGCTCTTTAAATATATATAAATTGCATTGCGCTATAGACTCATTCTATAGCATTCATTCTGTTTCTTACTTTTTTCTTTCAACATTTGGTTTTAACATCTGTTCATGTTGTTAAATATAATTCTAGTTCATTCTTTCCAAATTATGCACACTTTTTTCTAAAGAATTCATCCACCAGTTTTCACTTATTCATTTCCCCTTTAATGGGCATCTAGGTGACCTCTAAATCTTTACTATCACAAACATAAATACCTTCACACTCCTTCCCCTGAGACCTGCACATAGGTGTCTCTGGAGTATACATCCTAGAGTGGGATAAATGTGGGGTAAATGCAGATATTTTCACTGAGAGTGGAGTGAATCTATAAATAAATTTGTGAAGAATATAAATGTTACACATATTGAGTTTTCCAATCCATGAACATGTGACATCTCTATTATATACATTTTCTTTAATTTATCTCAAAAATAACTAGTAGGTTTTTGAAGAAGTCTAGAAAATCTTTAATAGATTATACCTAGGTATTGGATAATTCTTATACTAATGTCAGTGCTTTATTTTTAAATTTCATTTTTGAATTTTTTGACTGTTATAGAGATATGAAATCAGAGGTGGTCTATATTGTTTCCATTTTACCATCTGTCTCTTGGGAGATGGACTGGCTTATATTTCCTTCTTGTGTCCACAGGAAGGAACACATTGCATATGCTAAACAAAATTCTGTTGAATAAATAAATGAAGATTTTGGAGAAGCATAGATACTTATGTAGTTGGGGAGCTCACTCTGGGGTTGTGCTGGTGCTCCGTCTTGTGGTTTTAATCAATAATCCTTAGCAACAGCTTCCTCTCATGCTAAAATAGAGATGATTTGGCCCAAATGCATAGTGTTAAATTATTTCATCATAAATCATAAGTCTCCACTTTCAATACCAAAGACAAGCATTATTTCCAACACTAAACCCACAAAAGAATGTAATACACAGGAGCTGCATAAAAAATCACAGCCTTGTCTACTGACTTTCAAATTCTGTCAAACTGACATCTCTGAAAATTTTTAGAGATTGTGCAAAAGCCAAAAGCACAAATAAGGCAACAATCCTCAAAGTTTAATTCTCTCAACAAAGCACTTCCTTTTTTAATGAAAGAAAACACACTGCTATACTATACACCTGTGAGAAAGCCCAAGAACAGAACTCTTGATTCCCTTCATTCAGAACCTGATAACCCATCCAAAGTTCCAACTGTTTTTAATAAACATTCTCACATAATCCAAGAAATAGAAAATGCAAACAAGTTGGTCACGGGCATTAAAGTGAGACAGTTTCTGGGTGATTATTCACATCAAATATCTGGCTCTGTTTCTTGGGATAAGGTATCTGCCAACTGTCAAATGTCAGGCTGGATGAGGCTGGAGGAGAGAAGAGGAAGAGCAGACTGGGAAAGAGGGGTCCTTCTGTTTACATAGTCACATTTCAGCACCATCCATGCAATGTTGTCAAGAAGCATCAGTGTCTTTCGCCTAATATTCAGTTCAATCCTACCATCTGGACAGTTCAACCCACTTCTGCAGATTAAAGCCCAATGCAGTCAATATGTTTGCTTTGCTTTTTTTTTTTTTTTTTGGTCATTGTTTAATATAAAGGTGAATGATTGTTATCCTTATTTCTACAATTCTCGATTTCTGCATCAAAATAGAAAGCAATAGTCACTTGCTTTCCTTTCAGAGACAATGGACAAAAGACATCTTTTGGCATTTCATTAGATGAAATATATTTCTAATGAGAGAAGTGTTCCTTAGTGCAATCTCATTTGACTTAAATTTTTGGAGCATGTTACCAACTGCTGCTTTGTACATAGTATTTTCTATGAAAATTCCTAACCCTCAAAATCTGTCAAGGCCTTGCTTCAGTGACAAATATGCTGATTGTATGGGAAACATAATTGAAGGCAAGCCCATTGTTTAATCTTTTCCAAGATACAGAGATTTTGTAAAATAGAACTAAAACCAAAGAAAATACACTAAACTTGAATATAAACTTTATGTAAGTGTCTGACAAAATCTGTGCTCATTATCAAAACTGTGATCCAAAAATAGCAAATGGGCTCTTCTGTTTAATAAATTAGATAACATGATACTAAGTAAACCAAAATGATTAGTTACATTTTAATACAAGTGTCATCATTAAAGGAAGATAGTAAAATCCTCTTTAAAACGTCAGCATAAAATTTCATCTTTACTATACACATAGAAAAAAACCTGAAATCCATTATTTTGCATAAAAAATTTAGTAAGAAAAATGAACTTGCCATTTGAAATGGTTCAGAACTTTTTAAATGTATGAAATGTACAGGGACACAAGATAGAACACAATAAATTGTTATAAGTTCCAGTGACAATTTTTGAGAGGTCTATTATTGGCTTGCAATCCTACAAAAATACTTAGTCTTAAAAACATTTTATTGTTGTGATGTAGACAAATGCACCAGAAGGCTTTTAATCAAATTATATTAATTAATGATTTTTAAAGATACAATCTGAAGACAATACAGAAGAGCTTATATACTAAATTATATATTATGTGCAATATTATATACTTATATTATTATTATATATTTAATACTTATTGAAGGGGAAAGCCAATTTATCTACGAAAACTTTCTGGTACTTTTTACTTTTTTATAAAATAGCATTTACTCAATGAAACTAAAAGCAGATTCTTTGAAAAGTTAAACAACATTGATAAACCTTTAGCCAGACTCATCAAGAAAAAGAGGGGGAGGGCTCAAATCAATAAAATTAGAAGTCAAAAAGGAAAAGTTACAATAGACACCACATAAATACAAAGGATCATAAGAGACTACTACAAGCAACTATATGCCAATAAAATGGACAACCTAGAAGAAATGGACAAATTCTGAGAAAGGTACAATCCCCCAAGACTGAGACCAATCATAAATACTGAAATTGAAACTGTGATTTAAAAACTCCCAACAAACAAAAGTCCAGGACCAGATGGCCTCACAAGCAAATTATATCAAACATTTAGAAAAGAGTTAACACCTATGTTTCTGAAACTATTCCAAAAAATTGTAGAGGAAGGGACACTCCCAAACCCATTCTATGAGGCCACCATCACCCTGATACCAAAAACCAGACAAACATACCACAAAAAAAGAAAATTTCAGGCCAATAGCACTGATGAACATAGATGCAAAAATCCCAAACAAAATACTAGCAAACAGAATCCAACAATACATTAAAAGGATCAGATACCATGATCAAGTGGGATTTATCCCAGGGATGCAAGGATTTTTCAGTATCCGCAAATCAATCAGTGTGATACACCACATCAACAAATTGAATAAAATCCATATGATCATCTCAATAGATGCAGAAAAAGCTTTTGACAAAATTCAACAGCTATTTATGATAAAAACTCTCCAGAAAGTGGGCATAGAGGGAGTCCACCTCAACAAATAAAGGCCATATATTACAAACCTGCAGCTAACATCATACTCAATGGTGAAAAGCTAAAAGCATTTCCTGTAAGATCAGGTACAAGACAAGAATGCCCACTCTCACCACCTTTATTCAACATAGTTTTGGAAGTCCCAGCATGGAAATCAGAGACGAAAAAGAAATAAAGGGAATTCAAACTGGAAAAGAAGAAGTAAAACTGTCACTGTTTGCAGATGACATGATACTATACATAGAAAATCCTAAAGATGCTACTAGAAAACTACTAGAGCTCATCAATGAATTTGGTAAAGTTGCAGGATACAAAATAAATACACAGAAATTTGTTGCATTTCTATACACTTACAATAAAAGATCAGAAAGAGAAATTAAAGAAAAAATTCAACTTACCATCACATCAAAAAGAAAAAAATATCCAGGAATGAACCTACCTAAGGAGGCAAAAAACCTGTACTCAGAAAACTATGATACTCATGAAAGAAATCAAAGATTACACAAACAGATGGAGAGATATACCATGATCTTGGATTGGAAGAATCAACATTGACAAAATGAAGGTTCCTTAAAAAACTAAAAATAGAGTTACCATATGATCCAGCAATCCCACTCCTGGCATATATCTGGAGAAAACTCTAATTCGAAAAGACACATGCACCACAATATTCATTGCAGCACTATTTACAATAACCAAGACATGGAAACAACCTAAATGTCCATCACAGAGGAATGGATAAAGAAGATGCGGTACAGAGAGACCTTCAAGATGGTGGAAGAGTAAGACGTGGAGATCACCTTACTCCCCACAAATATATCACAAATATATCTACATGTGCAACAACGCCTACAGAACACCTACTGAACGCTGGCAGAAGACCTCAGACTTCCCAAAAGGCAAGAAACTCCCCACGTACCTGGGTAGGGCAAAAGAAAAAAGAAAAAGAAGAGACAAAAGAATAGGGATGGGACCTGCACCAGTGGGAGGGAGCTGTGAAGGAGGAAAGGTTTCCACACACTAGGAAGCCCCTTCACTGGCGGAGACTGTGGGTGGCAGAGGGGGGAAGCTTCGGAGCCACAGAGAAGAGCACAGCAACAGAGGTGAGGAGGGCAAAGTGGAGAGATTCCCGCACAGAGGATCAGGGCCAACAACACTCACCAGCTCAAGAGGCTTGTCTGCTCACCTGACAGGTGGGATGGGTAGGGGCTGGGACCTGAGTCTCAGGCTTCTTTGGAGGTCAGATCCCAGGGATAGGACTGGGAGTGGCTATGTGAATACAGCCTGAAGGGGGCTAGTGCACCACAGCTAGCTGGGAGGGAGTCTGGGAAGAAGTCTGGACCTGCCTAAGAGGCAAGAGACCATCGTTTCAGGGTGTGCGAGGAGAGGGGATTCAGAACACTGCTTATATGAGCTCCAGAAAACGGCGCGAGCCGCGGCTATCAGCAGAGACACCAGAGACCAGCATGAAACGCTAAGGCTGCTGCTGCAGCCACCAAGAAGTCTGTGTGCAAGCACAGGTCACTATCCACACCTCCCATCCCGGGAGCCTGTGCAGCCTGCCACTGCCAGGGTCCCATGATCCAGACACAACTTCCCCGGTAGAATACACCCCGGGAGAACACACAGTGCACTTCAGGCCACTGCAATGTCATGCCAAGCTCTGCCGCCGCAGGTTCATCCCGCATTCCATACCCCTCCCTCCCCCTGTCCTGAGTGAGCCAGAGCCCCCTAATCAGTTGCTACTTTAACCCCATCCTGTCTGGTTAGGTAAAAGACGCCCTCAGGCGACCTACACACAGAGGCGGGGCTACAATCAAAGCTGAACCCCAGGAGCTGTGTGAACAAAGAAGAGAAAGGGAAATCTCTCCCAGCAGCCTCAGGAGCAGCGGATTAAATCTCTGCAATCAACCTGAGGTACCCTGAATCTGTGGAATACGTGAATAGACTAATCATCCCAAAATTCAGGTGGTGGAATTTGGGAGCAACAAATTTTTTTTTTCCCTTTTTCTCTTTTTGTGAGTATGTTTGTGTATGCTTCTTTGACTGATTTTCTCTGTATAGCTTTTCTTTTACCATTTGTCCTAGTGTTCTGTCTCTCCATTTTTTTTTTCTCTTTTGCTGTTTTGGGTTTTTATTAATATAGTTTTTAGCTCTTGTTATCATTGGTGGATTTGTTTTTTGGTTTGGTTGCTCTCTCCTTTCTTGCTTTCTTTCTTTCTTTTCTTCTTTCCTTCTTTCTTTTCTTTCTTTCTCCCTTTTCTTCTGAGCCATGTGGCTGACAGGGTCTTGGTGCTCTGGCCGGATGTAAGTCCTGTGCCTTTGAGGTGGGAGAGCTGAGTTCGGGACATTGGTCCAGCAGAGACCTCCCAGCTCCACACAATATCAAATGGCAAAAGCTCTCCCTGAGAACTCCATCTCAACGCTAACACCCAACTCCACTAAATGGCCAGCAATCTACAGTGCTGGACACCCTATGCCAAACAATTAACAAGACAGGAACACAACACCACCCATTAGCAGAGAGGCTGCCTAAAATAATAATAAGTTCACAGAAACCCCAAAACACACCACCAGACGTGGACCTGCCCACCAGAAAGACAAGATCCAGCCTCATCCACCAGAAAACAGGCACTAGTCCCCTCCACCAGGAAGCCTACACAACCCACTGAACCAACCTTAGCCACTGGGGGCACACACAAACACCAATGGGAACTATGAGCCTGAGGCCTGTGAAAAGGAGACCCCAAACACCCTAAGTTAAGCAAAATGAGAAGACAGAGAAACGCATAGCAGGTGAAGGAGCAAGGTAAAAACCAACCAGACCAAAACAAATGAAGAGGAAATAGGCAGTCTACCTGAAAAAGAATTCAGAGTAATGATAGTAAAGATGATCCAAAATCTTGGAAATAGAATGGAGAAAAAACAGGAAACGTTTAACAAGGACCTAGAAGAACTAAAGAGCAAACAAACAATGATGAACAACACAATAAATGAAATTAAAAATTCTCTAAAGGAATCAATAGCAGAATAAATGAAGCAGAAGAACGGATAACTGACCTGGAAGATAAAATAGTGGAAAGAACTACTGCAGAGCGGAATTTTAAAAAAAGAAATGAAAAGAATTGAGGACAGTTTCAGAGACCTCTGGGACAACATTAAACACACCAACATTTGAATTACAGGGGTCCCAGAATAAGAAAACAAAAACAAAGGTACTGAGAAAATATTTGAAGAAATTATAATTGAAAACTTCCCTAATATGGGAAAGGAAATAGTTAATCAAGTCCAGGAAGCACAGAGAGTCCCATACAGGATAAATCCAAGGAGAAACAACGAAGACACATATTAATCAAACTATCAAAAATTAAACACAAAGAAAAAATATTAAAAGCATCAAGGGAAAAACAATAAATAACATAAAAAGGAATCCCCATAAGGCTAACACTGATCTTTCAGCAGAAATTCTGCAAGCCAGAAGGGAATGGCAGTACATATTTAAAGTGATAAAAGGGAAAAAACTACAACCAAGATTACTCTACCCAGTAAGGATATCATTCAGATACGATGGAGAAATTAAAAGCTTAACAGACAAGCAAAAGCTAAGAGAATTCAGCACCAACAAACCAGCTTTAGAACAAATGCTAAAGGAACTTCTCTAGGCAGGAAACACAAGAGAAGGAAAAGACCTACAATAACAAACACAAAACAATTGAGAAAATGGTAATAGGAATTTACATATTGATAATTACCTGAAATGTAAATGGACTAAATACTCCACCCAAAAGACACAGACTGGATGAATAGATACAAAAACAAGACCCGTATATATGCTGTCGACAAGAGACCCACTTAGGACCTAGGGACACATACAGAATGAAAGTGAGAGGATGGAAAAAGATATTCCAGGCAAACGGAAATCAAAAGAAAGCTGGAGTAGCAATTCTCATATTTAACAAAATAGACTCTAAAATAAGGACTATTACAAGAGACAAAGAAGGACATTACATAGTGATCACAGTATCAATCCAAGAAGAAGATATAACAATTGTAAATATTTATGCACCCAACATAGGAGCACCTCAATACATAAGGCAAATGCTAATGTCCATAAAATGGGAAATCGACAGTAACACAACCATAGTAGGGGACTTTAACACCCCACTTTCACCAATGGACAGATCATCCAAAATGAAAACAAAGAAGGAAATACAAGCTTTAAATGATACATTAAACAAGATGGACTTAATTGATATTTATAGAACATTCCATCCAAAAACAATGGAATACACATTCTTCTCAAGAGCTCATGGAACATTTTCTAGGATAGATCATATCTTGGGTCACAAATCAAGCCTCGATAAATTTAAGAAAATTGAAATCATATCAAGTATCTTTTCCGAACACAATGCTATGAGACTACTTATCAATTACAGGAAAAAATCAGTAAAAAATATAAAACACATGGAGGCTAAATAATACACTACTAAATAACGAAGAGATCATTGAAGAAATCCAAGAGGAAATCAAAAAATACCTAGAAACAAATGACAATGAAAACACGATGACCCAAAACCTATGGGATGCAGCAAAAGCAGTTCTAAGAGGGAAGTTTATGGCAATACAATCCAACCTCAAGAAACAAGAAAAATCTCAAATAAACAACCTAACCTTATACCTAAAGCAATTAGAGAAAGAAGAACAAAACAAAACCCCAAGTTAGCAGAAGGAAAGAAATCATAAAGATCAGATTAGAAATAAATGAAAAACAAATGAAGGAAACAGTAGCAAAGATCAATAAAACTAAAACTGCTTCTTTGAGAAGACAAACAAAATTGATAAACCATTAGGCAGACTCTTCAAGAAAGAAAGGGAGAAGACTCAAATCAACAGAAGTAGAAACGATAAAGGAGAAGTAACAACTGACACTGCAGAAATACAAAGTATCATGAGAGATTACTAAAAGCAACTATATGCCAATAAAATGGACAACCTGGAAGAAATGGACACTTTCCTAGAAAAGCACAACCTTCAGAGACTGAACCAGGAAGAGAAAGAAAATATAAACAGACCAACCATGAGCACTGAAATTGAGACTGTGATTAAAAATCTTCCAACAAACAAAAGCCCAGGACCAGATGGCTTCACAGGCAAATTCTATCAAACATTTAGAGAAGAGCTAACACCTATCCTTCTCAAACTCTTCCAAAATATAACAGAGGGAGAAACACTCCCAAACTCATTCTATGCGGCCACCATCACTCTGATACCAAAACCAGACAAAGATGTCACAAAGAAAGAAAACTACAGGCCAATATCACTGATGAACATAGATGCAAAAATCCTCAACAAAATACTAGCAAACAGAATCCAACAGCACATTAAAAGGATCACACACCGTGATCAAGTGGGGTTTATTCTAGGAATGCAAGGATTCTGCAATATATGCAAATCAATCAACGTGATACACCATATTAACAAACTGAAGGAGAAAAACCACAGTATCATCTCAATAGATGCAGAGAAAGCTTTTGACAAAATTCAACACCCATTTATGATAAAAACCCTGCAGAAAGCAGGCGTAGAGGGAACTTTCCTTAACATAATAAAGGCTATATATGACAAACCCACAGCCAACATCGTCCTCAATGGTGAAAAACGGAATGCATTTCCACTAAGATCAGGAACAAGACAAGGCTGCCACTCTCACCACTCTTATTTAACATAGTTTAGGAAGTTTTAGCCACAGTAATCAGAGAAGAAAAAGAAATAAAAGGAACACAAATCGGAAAAGAAGAAGTAAAGCTGTCACTATTTGCAGATGACATGATACTATACAAACAGAATCCTGAAGATGCTACCAGAAAACTACTAGAGCTAATCAATGAATTTGGTAAAGTAGCAGGATACAAAATTAATGCACAGAAATCTCTTGCATTTCTATACACTAATGATGAAAAATCTGAAAGTGAAATTAAGAAAACACTCCCATTTACCATTGCAACAAAAAGAATAAAATATCTAGGAATAAACCTACCTAAGGAGACAAAAGACCTGTATGCAGAAAATTATAAGACACTGATGAAAGAAATTAAAGATGATACAAACAGATGGAGAGATATCTATTTGTATATAGATATCTCTATATATCTATATACAAATATATCTATGAGTTACATTGTATTGTAAATCTGAGTAACGTGTTTAGAGACTCTGGATTCTTTTATCTTCCTCTGAAGAGCATTGGCATGTGTTCTAGCAGAGAGTAAAGTTCTAATCACATTGATCTTGAGGAGCCTCACTTTTATACTTTGTTACGATGAGACTATTGCTTGCATATAGATATTCTTCTTAAACTGGAGCCTTTCTGGTATTTCAATAGAAAGCCTGAGGTTTTTGTCTAATCTCTAACTTCGTGAGACTGAAATTCCAACACTTTTTCCCCTGGCAGTGGGAAGCAGCTGAAATCTCTGCCCCACTTTTTCTAATTTCCAGCTATCCCTTTCTGCTTGGCTTCTCTAAGTACTCCTTGGTCTTGCTCAGTTCAGAGGACAATTAAGGATCTGGAGAGAGTTTATATGTAGATATGACATCCTTCCTGCTTTGGATCTCTCTCCTCTTGGATCAATGCCTGTTCAATTTTGCAGCTATTCTGGCAGTCCCAACCTCTATCTTTTGACAGTTTGTAGTACTCTGTTGCTTTGATGGCCCCCAAAGAACCATGTCCCCCTTTATTCATGTCCTTGTATAGTTCATTCTCCTTTTCTCCTAAACTGGTCCTGTTACTGCTTTGACCAATAGAATGTGGAGGAAGTGTTGTTTTGGCATCTCCAAGTCCAGGATTTAAGAAAATTTTGCCAAATTCTTCTATTTCACTTTGCAGGATGCCAGTTACCATTTGAGACGTCAACTATTCTGAGACTGTTTTACTGTGACATGACCAACCTTGTCAGATAGAGGGAACATGGAGGAGAAACAAGATCCCAAGGGATTTTAGACAAATTATGTATCACAATTATTTGTCTAATATATTTTTCAAGTATTTTCTCCAAATTTGTTACTTTTTGTTGATGCCACTTTGATTATTTCTCCTTTGTAGATAACCTAGGTTGTGTGTGTGTGTGTGTGTGTGTTTGCCTGCATGCTTGTTTTTTTCTGCAGCATTATTGTTTTTATAATTGAACCATTATCTTCTTTGTTCTGAAGTTTCACCACATTGAGTCTACTCGTCTGGTTTTTCATTCAGCGTGAAGACATGTCTTCCTTTCCTCTGAAGCATTTCACTCCTCATTTCTTGTTCCTGCCCTTTGGAATGCACACACCTTTGACACTGGGACTTCTACATCTATCAACATGTCTTCATCTACCTCTTTGGGCTTTTGTTTTACATATTGAGGTATATATTCCATCTTAATATCAAAATTCTATTCTTTTAAAAAGCGCCCTGCATAAAAATGTGAACTTGGAGGCTGACATTAGTTTTTAGTAACCTCTTTAAGCACCCAGAAAAACCAATATACTCATCCCTTTGTTGATACAGTACATACTTTAAAGTATCTACACATGATTCTGACCAGCTGCTGAATTATAATTCAAGATCTTCCCCACTTTACTTTGTTGAAAATGTTGTATTTCGGTTTCGGTAAGTAAATATACCTCTTTACTGTACAAACACCAAAGTAATGTACAAAGTAATACATTCTATGAAGTTTGGATATTAGAGAAACATTCTGTCCATTAGGGCTCTCATTCCTTAGCATAATCGTTCCGCTCACTAATTTTATCTTCTGCTTTGACAATTTGGTTACATTTTCCATAATCGAATTTTATACTTTGATGATCAGTTTCTGATTTCTTATCCTAGCTTATTCTTGTTATCATTGCTGATGAATGTTGTTAATGAACACTGCCTTCTTTCCTCCCTTGAAGGTTACTGCTTATATTTATGTTATTTTCTATTTTCCCTTTTAACTCTGTTCATTGGGAGCCATTTACTGTATTTACTCATTTGGTCCCTTTCTTTCATGGTGTTTTTTTCTCAAAAGGTAGGTGATTTTAGATTAGCGGTTCTTATTTTCTGTTGAATTTGAATAGGCACTTCAAGCCAAAACAGAAATTTTATTTTGTCTTTTTTGAAGCTTTACCTTGCTTATATTCTTTGTTGTGGTTTATTCAGGTCTAGCTTTTTTGTTAACTCAATTCCATCTATTTTCTATCTTACAAGAATTCCTCATAATTTCTAGTTTACTGTGTATTTATATCATAAGAGAGAAAGAGAAACTTTATGATATATCTTCTTTAGCTTTATAATACTTTAAAACTTTTTAAAAATTAAATACATATTTTCATTTGGAAGAGAGACAAATTTGTATGCAATATGCCATTTTGGCCCAGTTCCTACCTGTTTTTCAACTGCTAGTATAATCATTAATATAAGTTTTATATCTTTTCATTACACTAATATAGTTCTGACACCCAATTCCCATGTGTGGGTTTTTTTCTCACACTGCCAAACAATTCTAACACCAGCTGGATGTCCTACAATTCAAGTCAATTCTGACACCATCTACCTGGAGATAGCATCAGATCTCACAGGTTAGGGGCTCAGTCCTACAAGACTGCCCCCCCCCCACCATTAAGATGCCAATTGCCAATTGCAAGTCCAGGTTTTCACTTGTGCTTCTGAACAACCAGCTATAAGTTGGAATTTCCAATGTCCCTTTCCTTGGGTTCAATTAATTTGCTACAGTAGCTCACAGAACTCCAAAACATTTACTTACTAGATGACTGGTTTTCTGTAATAAAAAGCATATGACTCAGAAACAGCCAGATGGAAGAGATGCATAGGGCAAGATATGGGAAAAGGGTGAGGAACCTCCTTGCCTCTCTGAGAGAACCATGCTCTCCAAATCACCATGTGTTTACCAACCATGATTTTAGGAGCTCTATACCAGGAATGGGGATGAAGACCAAATATATATTTTTATGTATTTTATACATATCTATTATATATAACATATTATTATAAATCATAATATCACAACTAATCATTATTTTTGAAATTATACAACCGTATTGATAATATGATGATCTAAGGGTAGTATTGTTGAAGTATTACTGGTCTCAGATGGTGATTTTTAATCCAAACACAATCATTTTTTTAGGTGAAAGAATTGGATGCCATCGACATTTCATTGTTTGTATTTCCAGTATTTCCAATATTGTTTGCATTTGTAAAATATAGATGCAATCTATGATAGAAGCCCAGTCCTATTTTCCTTACATCAAATAATAAATGATAATCTTCATGCCCAATGAATGACAAGATTGAAATTCTACTATAGTGTAAGATCATACATATGAAAAGTATTATTTCATTCTTTCTTGTTAAAATTAAATGTCTTTGAGGAAAAGGATGTTTTTAAATTTTTTATATGCATCTTCTATTTAATGGATGAATTACTTAGAGTTCATCAAACAGTTAACATTTTCATGTGTTCGATGCTTGTGCCTAGGATGACCCCTCTGCTTAGAGTTCTCATACTCCTCCTCTGCTGACTGACTCATATTCTTCTTCAAGACCCAGTTAAAGGTGCGTTCCCTCATGGAATGGATCCTCTATAGCCCAACCTCCCCCAACTGTGCACCCTGCAGGTTAGATGCACTATATTCTCTCCAGAGCATAGTTTTATCACTTCATTTACTGCACTGCATTATGGGTCTCCCACCTGTGCTTGAGAGCACCTTGAAGCGTACATCTTTGTATCTCCAATGCCTAGTTTGTACTAATACCTCAAAAACACCCAACTATCTTCTAAGCCAGATTATGAGCTCCTTGAGAGCAAGGACTCTGGCTCTTTTGCCTTTGATTTCCTGGCATAGTAGCAATCATTGCAATATTTGTACCATGCCATGACTCTTGTAAGTAATAAGTGTATATACTTTTTATTCATCTATTAATTACAACAAACTTGTGAGATGGGTAATATTATTCTATACATTTTAAAGAGCAAGAAAATAAAGGCACAGAGAGATTAAGTAAACTCTCCAAGGTCACACAGCTAGTCAGTGTCAGAACCAATATTCAAACCCAAAGAGTTCAGTTCCAGACTGTATGCACTTAATACTATGCCTAAGTACAAGCTTGATAACACTGATTCAATGAATATGCATCAGAAGTGTGCAAAGCATACTGTGAATTCTCAAATTTCACAGTTTCTAAGGAACATTTACTATAAAAATTTGTATTTATAAATGTGAACAGGATAAAGACACATAATTTATTCAAAGTTCTGCAGCAATTTTTCTATGATATTAACTAGTAAACAAGTATTTTAAACAATTTTAAATTAAACTTAAGAAAACATTTGCAACATGTGCTGCTTATTGGGAATAAATTTTACCATATCACTATCTTTCTAAATCAATGTAAATAATCTAACAGTTGGATTTGGATAGATGGTATCTCAATATAAAGACGTCCAGTTGAGGTACTTGCAAATGTTTTCTTAAATTTCAGAGTAAGATCTACTTATTCTTTGAATAAATAGGCATAAAAAATCAACTAGAGATTAAGATTCAAGCATCAACCAATTTTGTACTGCATTGGAAGAAATGCTTTTGTTTTTAACCCTGTATATAAATGCAGAATACGTAAATGTTTAAAAAATTGATCTTTGTTAAACTCCATATCTATGAATATTTGAGATTCATTTTTATATATGTTTTCAACGGTGTCTTGTTTGAGAATGGCAAATGGAGAAAAATGTGTACATGTCTTCTTTATTCTGACAAACATTCTGTAGAATAAGCTTTTAAAATACTGCTGATTTAAATAAATGTTAATTCAGGGTTTTTGCAACAGAAGTAAACTCATTAACTCAATAGACCAACACTTGCAAAGATCACACCCTACAACACACACTCACACACAAAGTTAAATACATGTTTCTCTGCAATGCTGAGGTATTTCATTCCAGCCGTCCTAACTCCCTGTGCATGGAAGTAATAATACTACATATCCCTAGGTTTATTTCACTTCCTTTTTTCTCTTCTCAATCACTGTCGTAAAAATAAATGAATATTGTTCCACTGTGCATGCTTTTTACACTGCTCATGATGCGAATGGATTCGTGATAACCCATTTATTTTATTTTCTTCTAACCATCTTTGCAGCAAGAATGAGATGCCTGAATTTTAATGTCTAATATGATCTTTGGAAGACTATAAACTTTTAATAGACTTTAAACATAAAGTGAGGGAGAGGATAAATAGCAGGAAAGTCTGTGGCTTGTTCCAGGAAATCCTGATTAATAGCCTTCTGATTGTGTCAGACCACCCTGAATATTTTCTGAAAACAATCAGTTCATTTTATGGCCAAATAAATCGTAATTGAACTTACCAACTTCTAACCAAATAAAAATCTACATGAGAGGAAGGGGCAGAAGGACACACATTTCTTTATATGAGAAAGCATGTAGGACGTGTCTCATTTTATTTGCACTCTGCACTATTTATTCCTGTTAATTTCATGTGATAATCACAACAGGTTTATACGACAGAGGTTTTCTTTTTAGACTTGCCCTCTCTGTGAATTGTTCTTGGGTAACTAAAAATTAACAGAAAGTCAGAAATATTCAACATTGTTTTTAAAATCTCAAGAGTAAAATATTGCCTAATTTCAGTGGTAAGCAAGCACAGAATTTAAAGCCTCCTTGGAAAGAAAAAATCCCTTCTGTAAGATCACCTTTAGCGATGTTTACTATGTAACTTGAAATTTTGTTCTCTGTTTCAAAAATTTTCTAAATAAACTTTAAGCATTATGATGTTTATAGCTTTTTAAAATAAGTCAGGCTTTCAAGGCCTGAATGTAACAAAAATACAAGTGTGCTTTATAATCAGAAAAAAAGTGGACTTAGGCACTGATAAGGTAAAGAAGGTTCAAATCACATATATTTGTTAATTTCCTTTTATTGACTCCTTTTTAAAATATAAAATGAATTTTTATTACATAAAAGAAAAGAAGTGACATAATCTCTTTGAGTGATAAAATACTGTAAATGATTCTTCCAAAATTGCATCTCCCTTTAAATAGATTGGAGAAGAAAAGAAAACGGTTTAAAAAAATTAGTTAGTATTGCTACAATATACACAACCCCCTGAGCTTTGCCTTTTAAATCAGCATTCTGCTGTTAAATAATAAAAGAAAAGTCCCATTATTTTCCCGGCTTCACTTTGCTTAAAGTGATTGATGTAGAATTTTACTGCCATCCAATGGCAGCCGCCTAATATAGCTCAAGTTAATGTCTAAAGCTTTTTGACCAAATTGCAGTCTAGGGAATTTAACTTATGTAGTACACTCAGAACTTACACCAATACATCTCTGTTTGTTACACAGTGAGAAAGAAATATGACTACAGTTTCAATTTATTGTGCATTCTCCAAATTCAATTTAACAGTGAATTACTAATATTGCTGAACATAATTACCTAAATGAATAAATCAACCTAGGCTACTCACTAGAGAGAACATTCGAGCATAATATTAATTTTTACATGCACCTCATCATATTAGTTTAAAAGACTTCTTTTGCATTTAACAATCTTTCCTACCAGGCAAAATGGCCTTTATTAAAAAACTATTCTCAGCTTTACTTCTGTTATTTGGAAGTCATTTGAATCTTTTTAGCTGCTACTGTACGTCATATAATTTCTGATTAACATTAAATTGTACACTGTTTTAATTATAATCTCCATTCCTAAATGATTGAGTATTAAGATCATTCCTCAAAAAGGCAAAATAAAAATTATGTCTGATTGATATGAATGAGTTTGTGCTTTAAATATCCAAGCTTAGTTATCTGAAATTCCCAGTTTGAGGTAGAAGAGTTGGTGGGTAATAAACCAATTTTATTTTTTAGTAACATTAACTAAAATATAATATGTTTGATATTATTGGTAAATTGCTATTATAAATTGATATTATTTGAATAACTCTTCAGGAAAAATATATTTTATAATTTATATATGAATGATCCTTTGTTAAAATATAAAAAGTTTAGTTCTGTAATTATTTTAAATTTAAGGCAAATTCAGATAAATATCTAGCTCATAATTTTAAAAGTCCTGCCAATATTTTTATTCAACTGAATGTTTTAAAGTTGTGTGTGTGTGTGCATGTGTATGTGTGTAAAAACAGCCCCAGGGTTTAAATATGTTTTGGTACTCTTGAACATCTGAGACCAATAATTCAATGGAACTGAAACACAATAACATATTTATTTTAACTGATTTTGCATTAGAACATTTAATTCCAACTTTCCTTTCAGTTAAAACCTCACAATGTTATTGTTTCTCTAAAAGATTTCCAAGTTAAGTCCAAAACATTTTTTAGAAAAATCCAGGCAGACTTCAAGCTGAGAAAGATTTTGTATGGAGCTTAAAACAATTTCAGGAATTTTGGATGGAACTAGATAAATTGAAGAGCATTTTCTGATATTAGATGAAATTTGAAGATTTATTCTGTTTCCAGAATAAAGGAGGGGTGCCTCTGTGTTCGCTGGGAACCATAACGTTATAATATCTGATTGTAGAGGTATCACAAAGTTACAAATTTAAAGAAAATACTTGTGACTTTGACAGATAAACAGTGAAGTTGGACATTTAATCCTAGAAATATCAAGCTAGTAGATACCGAAAAAAAATTATTTCTTTTTCAAATTTTCCATTTCTCTATTGGGTTTGATTTCTGTTTCACAGATTTAATAATTATACCACCTTTTAAATCCTCCTTTCTAACCAGATGTTTTTGGTGTGGCAGCTGCAGATCTCAGTTTTAATAATGTCTGTAAAGGAAATCTAAAGTTCTCTCGACCTCAGGCACGTTATTTAGAAGATTAGAAACTAAACCTTAAAGATAATATTGTCAATAGAAAATTCAGTTGCTTAGTGTATTCGGGCATTTTAAGAAGTTTGAATAAATTTACACTAATTCCCATCAAAAGTTCCATTCTACCTGTACTATATTTTATACATTACCTATTTATATAGTGTAACTTATATACCATATATATACATAAATACAGATATATTTCTATACTAAAAACATTACCTTCAGAAATTTTTATATTTGACCTCCCTCCATTATTAAATTTTAGAAATTTGTGAATGATGTTTTAAAGGCACGAATTACAGTTTCACTTGATTCATATTACTCTACAGATTCTCTTTATAACTGAGGGGTCTTTTGCTTTGCCATCAAACAATCACCCTATCTAATAAGCACAAGTTAGTATTTTCTCCACCTGCATGTGTATTTAAGCAATTAAACCAGAGTATAAACAGCATCTGCAGTTTTACTACTTAAAACTCATTTGTGAATAAGAACATTTCCATTGATATGATTTCTATATCCCTGCCTTTCATTTTCTCATCCAGTGCAACAAATAAGTGAGACAAGTTAATTTCTTTACTCTATGTAAAATACGGAGAGTTTTGAAATGTTTCAATTACTCGAAACATCGTGTTCTAAAATGATTTGAATTTCCTTTTCATTAGCAAGAATACAAAGGACTATTTAAATATTATTTACAATGTGTTCATTCACTATAACTTGCATAAATATCTGCTTTGGTTTTAACCTAAGATAATAAGGGATACAATAATCAACTCACATCCACGTCTTTTGTTTAATATGATAAAAGGACTGATATGAGAATCGGTACAGAAAAATATTTAATGAAATTGTGATCTTTAACAGTGGTATATACTACTGTATTAGTTCTTAACTCTAACTTTAGGAAACATAAATTTTAGTGTGTCAATGTATGACATACTATTAATTCACATTAAAATATACATTTGTGTACTAAATTTTTATGCCCATAATTATCACGTATACTTATGGTGCCTTTTTCAGACGTAGAGAGTGAAGTAGGAAAAAAATAATGTACATATGCCAAGAGACAGGAATGAGTAAATTTCTAAGCTGTACATCTTTGCTGATATAAATGTTCCAAGATGTATTTAGATGTCTACTTCTTTATGCAATATGCACCTTGTTGCCAAACCTTTGTTCTCATATTTGCATTACATTAAAAAATATTTGGATCAAAACCTGTTTACATTAAAGCTGTAATTTGTTACAATATTCTGTTTGCTCCCTTCCTTGAAAAGAAAAATCTTACACCATGGGTAACACAGTTCCTATGCCATGACACACAAGTTCCCACAGCTTTCCAATTTCATCAGAAATGGAAGAGCCCATTATGTTTCTGCCAGACAGCATTGCTGAAGGCTTCTGCCAGCCATCTAATAAAATGATAGCTATTCTGAGTTAAGCATTCTAATATAAGGTCCTATCAAACCAAAGAATTTCAGAAGCACAGAACTTGGTCTTTCTTCCTCCAAAGACAGCATCAAAATCTGATCAAGATAAAAGCAAAAACTTCTGATGAATATACACTGCATGATTAAAACCCTAAGTCCCTATGGTTTAAACCTTGAAGACATTTTAATTATCTATTTAACATCTTGCTATTTCTGGAATTCTGACTGAGAATGTTTCTGACATAGTATTTCATGGAATGTCCTTTTCTCATACTGAGCCGCTTTTACACTCCAGATGTAAACACAAAAGCTTGCCTTTCATCTTTTTAAACTCCATCACATAAAAGGAAAGGTAAAAACCCTAAAGACACTTTTTCACTGAGTCTCCTATACATAATATAGATTATAAAACTGCTAATTTCTCTTAAATATAGAAATCTCATTATTTTCTTTAAATTTTTATGTACTTCTCAAGAGTATATTTAAAATTCTTTGATTGCCATGATCTAATTTTATTTCTTTGAGAGGGAAAAGATATTTTAGATGTGATATGCACTGAGATGTTTGCTTCCTTCACAGAAATTAAGTCATTACTCAAAATTTCCACTAATTTTTAATCTTCCCAAAGTAAACAGATTATAATTTAAAAATTCCCTAAAATTTGAAAGTAGTATTTGCTAAATAAATTTTCACTTAAAACAAAGTTTACCTCAGCTAAACCAAACTCCATAAAAAACTGAAGAAAAGGTTTCTTTCAAGAAGAAAACTTGAAGTACCATGTTATTAAACATATTAGTATCACATTATCAGATACTCAAAAAGTAACTTACTGATATTTTTACAAAGATAAAAGAAAAAGAAAACAAATATAAACCTTATTATATTGCTACAGTCTTTGAGTTTTCACATTTTTTGTCATTTTTTTCCTTGCCAGAATGTTTAGTTGTATATCTCTCTATAACTCTGTACATGTCTGACGGTTTAATTGTATGCTCTGTAATTGCATATTCATTTTACTTTTGAAAAGATGAATAGCAAACTATGATGCATTTTATATTGGCACACATATCCCAGAACACCATGGTCATGAAACTATAACTTTTTGAATTCGGTTTTAAAAATGGGTAAAGTGAAACAATACTTGTTTCTAAAATGTGTCTAATTTATAATGGAATTTGGACAAAAAAATATGTTCTCATTTGGGTTTATCGACCTTATGGCCCTGATGGTTACTCATAGGAGACAGATTTCATCTTAGAAGGGGGTATTTGCTAACTAGGATTGAAAGCGTCATGGTGGTGGCATGCTCCCAGATTACCACTTGAGATCCATTGCTGGCTGATCAACAGAGCAGCTTTGATTGCAATTTCACAAAGCCAGGTTCCTGCTGTCCTGGCTGCAAGGTTTGTTTTCTTTTGTTTGTAGCAAGAGGGGAGGTGATGCTTGATTTTCTACTACCTCTAAACCTGAAAGCTTAATTTTGACCCAAGGAAAGAGGAGAGTTTCTTAAAACTGCAGTGTTTCACCTAGTTTCATGAAAATGGACAATAAGAAACAGCCCTTGCTGTTTTCTTAGGCATATTCCATCTACCAATGGTTGGATTGAACCTCCTTTTTAATTTCAGAAAGGCCTCTAAACCAAAAAACAAGATAGCCAAGGTCCAGAGGGCTAGAAATGGAGACAAAGCTCTCACACAAAAAAGCAATACTGTTTTTAGTTTTTTAAGGAACCTCCATACTGTTCTCCATAGTGGCCGTATCAATTTACATTCCCACCACTAGTGCAAGAGTAATATTACCCTTTTATCCACACTCTCTCCAGCATTTATTGTTTGTAGATTTTTTGAGGACGGCCATTCTGACCAGTGTGAGGTGATACCTCATTGTTGTTTTGATTTGCATTTCTCTAATGATTAGTGATGTTGAGCACCTTTCATGTGTTTGTTGGCAATCTGTATGTCTTCTTTGGAGAAATGTCTATTTAGGTCTTCTGCCCATTTTTGGATTGGGTTGTTTGTTTTTATGATACTGAGCTGCATGAGCTGCTTGTAAATTTTGGAGATTGATCCTTTGTCAGGTGCTTCATTTGCAAATATTTTCTCCCATTCTGAGGGTGGTCTTTTTGTCTTGTTTATGGTTTCCTTTGTCATATGACTCAGCAATCTCACTACTGGGCATATATCCTGAGAAAACCATAATTCAAAAAGAGATATGCACCACAGTGTTCATTGCAGCACTATTTACAATAGCCAGGACATGGAAGCAACCTAAGTGTCCACTGACAAATGAATGGGTAAAGAAGATGTGGCACATATATTCAATGGAATATTACTCAGCCATAAAAAGAAACAAAATTGAGTTATTTGTAGTGAGGTGGATGGACCTAGAGTCTGTCATACAGAGTGAAGTAAGTCAGAAAGAGAAAAACAAATACCATATGCTAACACATGTATATGGAATCTAAAAAAAAAAAAGGTTCTGATGAACTTAGGGGCAGGACAGGAATAAAGACGCAGACGTAGAGAATGGACTTGAGGACACGGGGAGGGGGAATGGTAAGTTGGGACTAAGTGAAAGAGTAGCATTGACATATATACACTAGAAATGTAAAATAGATAGCTAGTAGGAAGCAGCTGCATAGCAAAGGGAGATCAGTTTGGTGTTTTGTGACCACCTAGAAGGGTGGGATAGGGAGGGTGGGAGGGAGACACAAGAGGGAGGGGATATAGGGATATATGTGTACATATAGCTGATTCACTTTGTTATATAGCAGAAACTAATACACCAATGTAAAGCAATTATACTCCAATAAAGATGTTAAAAAAAAAAAAGCAATACTGAAAGAGAAAACACAGAGGTGCCAAGGTGTCCGTCAAATCAGTTCTAAGCTCCTTTGCCTGACAGTCAAGACCTTTCTGCAGTTGGTTGGTGTTTTGTTTTCCTTTCAGGACACAGTTTATGTCCCACTTCATCTGTGATTTTCTCCATCTTTTCCTTATATAACTTGACTTCCTCTGGCACGAATAAAAGCATGGAGAGGAGGAAAACATATTGAATAGGTTGTGAAATAAAATACTTGGTTGTAAGGTAATATAGAAAATAATGGAAGTTAGGATAAAAAAATTTTTAAGTGTTCCATTACTTAGAGATTTAAATGACAGCTCATGGCTAATTTAGACTTTAAAGAACCAGTAAAAGTATGCTTTGATATGATGCCTGTATTTCACACTTTGGTGTGGCTTGTTTTTCAAAATGGATTATATATTTGATGTCAAAGATTATCATTTTCATATATTTTGCATCAACATTTTGATTTCCACATTCCAAATGTGCAGTACATGTTCAACAAACTCTTCTGGAACAGAATGATGAATGAATAAGACTAACTGTAATATTTAGTAAACTAACATTATGCATTGTAACACACAACATTCTCATAAATCTTAATTGTTAATATTAAAATGTTAGTGAATGTTGGACAAATTGGGAGATTAGGACTGACATATATACACTACCATGTGTAAAACAGATAGCTAGTGGGAACCTGCTGTATAGCACAGGGAGCTCAGCTTTGTGTTCTGTGATGACCTAGATGGGTGGGATGGGATGGGGTGGGAGGAAAGTCCAAGAGGGAGGGCACATATGTATACATATAGCTGATTCACTTCGTTGTACAGCAGAAACTAACACAACATTGTAAACCAACTTTACTACAATAAAAAAAACTAATTCATTGCAAACTCAGTCTCATTCATCTCATATAATAATTAGTTCAACAATCAAATTATTGAGAGTAGAATATTGTTTTGCTACTAGATATAAGTTATAGAAAGATAAATAGATTCTGTCCAAAATTGTCTGAGAGACTTCGTAGCAAAAGCATTTCTTACACAGAGTGTAAGATTATCTGAAACTATGGCCAACTAAACCCTGGAGAAAGCATATGAAGCATTTATATACATAGAAGATAGAAGATGGCCCACTAGAGATTATTTAATATTTCAACTTGGTCACCTTCATGGGCAGGACAGGTTCTCCTGGGCTAACGGGGAGACAGTCTTTATGTCCAGATCAGTTCATTTTTTTAGAATAGCTATTTCTAGAGTCACTTATGAGTCAGTCATTGTGTCTTTTCTGGAGTGGTCAGTCTGGAACATCTGCCTTTATGTATCTAGAAGCATCAGAATGTTTAAGTGCCAGTGTATCTGGAATAGACAATGTGTCCAGGCCATAGGGCCTTTCTATTGGGGGTGGGCTACACAGTCTGCTGTAGGATCAGTCCATTAAGACTGGTGGACATCAATACCCATTTATGATAAAAACTCTCCAGAAAGTGGGCACAGAGGGAACCTACCTCAACATATTAAAGGCCATATATCACCAACACACAGCTAATATTATTCTCAATGGTGAAAAACTGAAAGCATTTCCTCTAAGATCAGGAATGAGACAAGGGTGTCCATTCTCGCCACTATTATTCAAAATAGTTTTGGAAGTCTTAGCCACAGCAATCAGAGAAGAAAAAGAAATAAAAGGAATACAAATTGGAAAAGAAGTAAAACTGTCACTGCTTGCAGATGACATGACACTATACATAGAAAATCCTACAGATGCCACTGGAAAATTACTAGAGCTAATCAATGAATTTGGTAAAGCTGCAGGATACAAAATTAATACACAGAAATCTCTTGCAGAAAGGGCAGAAAGAGAAATTAAGGAAACAATCCCATTTACCATCGCAACAAAAAGAATAAAACACCTAGGAATAAACCTACCTAAGGAGGTAAAAGACCTGTATTCAGAAAACTATAAAACACTGATGAAAGAAATTAAAGATGACATAAAAATATGGAGAGATATAACATGTTCTTGGATTGGAAGAATCAATATTGTGAAAATGACTATACTACCTAAGCAATCTAGAGATTCAATGCAATCCCTATCAAATTACCAATGGCATTTTTTTCAGAACTACAACAAAAAATCTTAAAATCTGTACGGAGACACAAAAGACCCCGAATAGCCAAAGCAATCTTGAGGGAAAAAAATGGAGCTGGAGGAATCAGACTTCCTGACTTCAGACTAGACTACAAAGCTACAGTAATCAAGACAGTATGGTACTGGCACAAAGAATGAAATATAGATCAATGGAACAGGACAGAAAGCCTAGAGATAAACCCACGCACATATGGTCAATGAAATTAGAACACTCCCTAACACCATACACAAAAATAAACTCAAAATGAATTAAAGACCTAAATGTAAGGCCAGACACTATAAAACAATTAGAAGAAAACATAGGCAGGAAACCCTTTGACATAAACCATAGCAACATCTGTTTTGACTCATCTCCTAGAGTAATGAAAATTAAAACAAAAATAAAAAAATGGGACCTAATGAAACTTAAAAGCTTTTGCACAGCAAAGGAGACCATAAACAAGACAAAAAGACAACTCTTAGAATGGGAGAAAATATTTGCAAATGAAGCAACAGACAAAGGATTAATCTCCAAAATATACAAGCAGCTCATACAACTCAATATCAAAAAAAAACAAACCATCCAATCCAAAAATGGGCAGAAGACCTAAACAGACATTTCTCCAAAGAAGGTATACAGATGGCCAACAAACACATGGAAAGCTGCTCAACATCACGAATCATTAGAGAAATGCAAATCAAAACCACAATGAGGTATCACCTCACACCATCAGAATGGCCATCATCAAAAAATCTAGAAACAATAAATGCTGGAGAGGGTGTGGAGAAAAGGGAACCCTCATACACTGTTGGTGCAAATGTAAATTGATACAGCCACTATGGAAAACAGTATGGAGATTCCTTAAAAAACTAAAAATAGAACTACCATATGACCCAGCAATCCCACTACTGGGCATATACCCAGAGAAAACCATAATTCAAAAAAACACATGCACCCCATTGTTCATAGCAACGTTATTTACAATAGCCAGAATATGGAAGCAACCTAAATGTCCATCAGCAGAGGAATGGATAAAGAAGATGTGTTACATATGTACAATGGAATATTACTCAGCCATAAAAAGGAATGAAATTGGGTCAATTGTAGAGACGTGGATGGACCTAGAGAGTGTCATACAGAGTGAAGTAAGTCAGAAAGAGAAAAGCAAATATCATATAACGCATATAGGTGGAATGTAGAAAACTAGTATAGGTGATCTTAGTTGCAAAACAGAAATAGACACACAGAGGTAGAGAACAAATGTATGGATACCTAGGGGGAAAGGGGTGGGGTGGGAGGAATTGGGAGACTGAGATTGACACACATATACATTATTGACACTATGTACAAAATGGACAACTGATGGGAACATGCTGTACAGCACAGGGAACTCACCTAGTGCACTGTGGTAACCTAAAAGGGAAGGAAGTCTAAAAGGGAGGGGATAACTGTAGGTGCATGGCTGATGCATTTTGTTGTGCAGTGGAGGCTAACACAACATTGTAAAGCAACCATACTCCAATAAAAATTAATTAAAAAAGAAAGACAGGTGGACATATGTTACATATTTTATTTATACATAGTACTTGGTAGAGTATATATGCTTTAAATGATAGCCAGATAGACAAACTTCTCAGGAATGTTTCCTTAAATTTTCAGCTGGTACAGGTTTATATGATCACAGTGTTTTCATAGGAATGCCATGCTCAGTTGAACATGGGGCACATCACTGCTTCATATAATGAGGCAACGAAGTACATTGTCTACTCAATGTCTCACAGTTTTGCCAAGGTCTCCAAAATACTTGTTTATCATAGAGGGTGTATGTGTGGATCTCTATATATTTATATACTGTGAAAAGGTCTATCATAATAATAACAACAGTAATAACAATTTATCGAGCACTTAGTAGAAATCAGATGTCAAAGACAGACTTAGAGACAAAAGAACTTAGGGAAAAAAATAAGTTCACTTGCAGAAAAGTTTTCATTGGAGTGCAGATTTTAGCAAAACTAGTTAAAATTTTAAAAATAGAAAATTGGCTAGGCATTTATCAAATTTATAGTGAGTGTTCATGGTAGAAAATCAGTAACTTTCTTACATGATTATCATATTAACAAGGACTGTCACATATCTGCAGCATCACATTAGAAAGATCAGGATGAAATTACAGAGTCAGTCACTTACAAGAAAGCTCAAGATTTGGTTTAATTTGGGGACTAGAACTAGACAGAATGATTCTGTTTTTTTGTTGTTGTCATTATTGTTAACTCACTTTGTTTTTGTTTACCTTTTCTCTTTCCCTGATATAGAATATGATGGGAACCCTGATTCTTTAAGTGGAGCATGGCAGAGTTAGATTACATCTTCACAGACATTATGCTGGGCACCTTATTTCCCTTAAATTTAACAGTAAGCCTATGATATACATGGGGTGCTATTTACTCATTGAGTTTAAAATTACACTACAGGTGAAGTTTAATTTGAATCAGTAATACATTAGGCTTAGTAAATAATTTAGTGAGTCCCCTTGAGAATGATCTAAAATGCCAGTACCCACTTGTACCATATGTATGGTCAATATTATTTTCTGTTAGAGCCTCATGATGAGATTACAGAGAAATTAGAAACTAATTAAGCATATAGAACCAAACTTTTCATTCCCTAGCCCATTATATGCAACCTATTACTCCTCCAGGAGCTTCTTAAACTTCACTTTAACAAGCTGTAAAGACATTATGAAGATGAATGTATCAACAGTTCTAATACATATTTACGTATGATTAACAATGCGAAAATAAAACACACTCAGAACTATACTTGGTAGGTTGTGATCCTTTTCCTTCTGAGATATCTCTTTCATGCCTCTTTATTGGTGAATGATAATATAACTTTGTACCTTAAACTTTCTTTAATATTATTATTGAAAGATTAGTTTAAGAAACAGTCTGAATGAAAATAGAGAACTATCTGTATTATGTCAATTTTACATTTTTAAAAGATGCAATTTACTTTTTTCTTTCAAATACATTCCATAATGAATCAGCTAACACACTAAGACCTCCTTCTGAGCTTGCGCCAATGAGTGGATCGAATTCTCATGTAACTGGCATCTATTCATTCATCAATAATTAAAATGCTAGCATTCTTCACTTGATCTTAGTCAAAAGGCCAAGAAGCAATAAAAATGCTAGCATTCTTAAAAATAGTTTGTAAGGTAAGATCTAGTAGAACCAGTACTGCATTGATTATAAAATAAAAATTAACTTTTATCTTGCTCAGGTTGAACTAACACATTTTTCCTTTTCATCCCATATGGTAGAGGATCACAAAGACAGGACATGATTCTGGGCCTGGATATTAGTGTTGGACTGGGGACTACAGAAAGCAAGCGGACTAAACCAGGTTGTTATGAAGTCCTGGAATTTCCACTGCCTTCTGGGATGACTCAGATTCACCTCTCTTCCCCATCCTCATAGCCTCTACTAGGATTCCAGAAGTATTAAAATAATCTCTTCTCTTCCTCTCTGGTCTCTCTGTCTCTAGGTCCTCTCCACCACCATCTCTTTTCCACATTAATATCAAAGTTTATTTCTAATAAGAGATAAAATCAGATTTAACTTCCCTTTCTAAAAACTACACACTGAGTAAGTGCCTAATTTTAAAGTACCTAATCTCCATTTCCACTTTAAATTTTCACCACCAGCATCCCTCTCCACTCCCCACCGTGTGTGGCTTGGTTCACGTATGCTCTGATCTACTTTCTTTTCTTATACCTTTTTCCCTCTTCTCCAGTGGATCCCTGTATTCCACAGCGCTGAACATTCTTTTCCTCTGCTTAGGACATGACTAAATCTCTCCCACATTATTAAATATTAATGTCTTTAAAACACAGAAACAATTCCTTGTTTTTGGAGATTTTTTAACGCTGAGTAAAATTAAACTTTTATTTCCCTGTCTCTGTTTCTTTATCTCTCTCTCTCTCTCCCTCCCTCCCTGTCTCTCCCTCTCAGTAGTTAATGGATAGATTGTATTACCTCTGTCTTCCTACAGTACTTAAGCAAGTCATGTTATACTCTAATGAAAGGATGATGCGATATATTCTCAAAGACCATTTTCCTGTTTAAAGAGTAAAGGACTGCCTAACCAAATGGTCGACAAAGGTAAGAGAGTCACAAAGGCAGAGCAATACAGCATCAAAGACAAGGAGATCATCTTTGCTGTCATTCGCCCAGAAAACCAAATTTTTCATATGAAGACAGGATTTACTCCTATGTCTACAGCGGTTCAACCACAATAAAGTATTGGCTAAACTGATTCCAGTGGGAAATGCGAGGGTCCAAATTATATGCAAACATTACATTTAAAAACCTGTAAAGCTAAAGTTTTAAGTATTCCAAATGTGAGCATCATGTCTTTTATATAAAATAAGGCAATGCAAGTAAAACACTTGCTTATGTTTTCATTGTGGCTGCTACCAAGGTCATCAGTGGATGCTGAACCTTGAACAACACAGGTTTGAACTGTGTGGGTCCACTTACACTTGGATTCTTTTTTCAATAAATACATCCAGTACTACATGATTGAAGGTTGGTTGATTCCGCAGACGCTGAACCACGGATACAGAGGTTGGACTATGGGACTTGAGCATCCATGGATTTTAGTATCTCCTGTAGGTTCCAGAACCACTTTCCCGCAGATACCCAGGGAGGCTGTTTCTTCCCTTTACATCCACAGATCAGCTACAGTTTGACTAATCTAAACTGGACTTGGTTTTATCTCAGTTTGCTCCAATATGTCCTCTTTAAACCAACAGCTAACCAAGTTATTTTCTTCTCATGAAAAAAGGTAGGATGGTAAGAGGGCAAGTCCAAGTGCCAAGCACATTTCAAGTCCCTGCTTGTGTTCCATTTGCTAATATCTCATTGAACCCTGCCCAGAGTCAAGGAGCTGGAAAATATAATTCTGCCATGGAAAGGGTGAATATTTGTCAAATAATACAATTATCGCTAATTTCATCTGATTCTAGTCAGGCAGTGAACACTCAGATTACAAGTGACTTGCACATATTTCCTTTCCTCCAAAAATCTATACCCTGAGAGCCTCTCCCTCGCTTCTGATTTTAGAGGTGGTCACTCCTCCCAACCTCTCCTAACTTATTTTAGGGTCAAAGTGAATCATGCCTTGGCTACAAAGGTTTATTGGTCTTATATCTTGTAATTATGTAATTTTAAAGGTTGCTGTATATGTTAATTGTACTTGTCACATTATTTTTATGAGAAAATATAGTACTGTGGATATATATACAAATATATATAATTTATTTAACTAAATACTATCCATGGCTAATTTGTTATCTAGTATTATAATTTAAATAAACCATGAAAAATTGGAGAAGTTATCAACTTAAGTAGTAAGGATTTCTGGGCAAATGCAAGGTAATTTGAACTGTTAACAAGATATTTTTCTTATTGCAACCATTAATTTATGACCTATTTATGGGGAATTTTATTCTCAATGACCAGAAACAGTTGTCAAAATGATCAGTATATAATATTACACTAATTCCATATGACAAACTTTGACATTAATTTGTCTTCTAATTCTAAAACTCCTTCCTATTTTAATAGAGATACACAAGGCAACCTAATCTGTTTTCTACCTTTTTAGGACTTCTTTTAATAATGGCCCAGAAAATTAAATTAAATTTATGTATTTAATAATATTATTATAGTCTCATTTTTATAAGTAGGCTTAGTGTCCTTTAAATGATGATACGTAATATGCAGGCAAGAGAATATTCTTGAGCCTTTCCTAATTCTGTGTAGATGTTATGTATAGTTTCTGGTAGCTGAAGAGCCTGGGATTAATCGACACGTCATAGATTAAGAGAATTAAATATCTCAAATGAGAGGAATGTATTTCCCAGATCCGAGATCAAGTAAGTTACCATGGAAAATTATTAACAAAGGCCTCATTCAAGAGGATTTCAGACACTAAACTACACTTTAGTAGGATGTAGTACAAGGACACTGAATAAGATTTTATGATTAATGTTTTGTTGGGGGCTGCAGGTCGGCTCTTGTTTCTTGTAGAAAGAACTGTGCCCCACTCAAATGTGAATTGCAGGGAGGCACTGAAGGTTTGGAGGAAAACCTGACAAGTAGAATCAGAACACGAGGGCAGAGTCCTAGATTTGCTTGTAATTCTCTATGATCTGTCACAAAGTGAATATAAAATGATGATACCAGACAGTCTATCTTTTGCTTGAAATTTGATATTTCAACTAAAAACATTACCTTAAATTTTGCTGTTCTTACTCTAATTGGTCAAGTCCAGTGTTGTTCAAGGTTTAAAATTTAATCCAAAGATTCTTTACTGTTACAAAGAAATATAAAGTTACCCTAAATTGAAATTGATTAATGGACATCAAAATAACTACAAACACCTCCAAAATTCTCCTTAACGGTGACATAAATAAAAGTATTTCAGAATTTCATTTCGGTTTGTGCTCCTCACTCCCTCAGGAGGCCCAAGACGTAAAGGAATCAATGGGTGCCAACCACACTGAAATGTTCCAAGAGACAGATTTACTTTTGCTTTAAAAAGTACACTTTTCACTGGAGGTAATGAATTTCTGAAAGGAAACAGCAAATGTTCTAATTCCTAAATACCTGACTAATAGTATATATATATATATATATATATATATATATATATATATAAGCCATTTTCATTCATCATGAATTATTCATGCACCTACCTTAATTTTAATTACCAACCCAACAGACTTAAAAAATCACACGGCACCTAAAAATATAAACTATCACACTGAAGTTGGGAATGCATTATTCTTTATACATAATTGCTATCATGCTGAGGTTGGGTTGCCACCTTTTCCTGTGAAACCACAAAGAGGTTCTGTATGTATGCCTTCAACATATGCACATGTTAGTTAAAAACAGACCCTTTTGGCAACCTTCTTTCTTCTAATACTTTTCATCCTAGAAGGTTTGTTAGTTTTACTTTACAGACCCATTCAGCAGTTATCGCTACGAAACAGACTTCTCACCAGATAATTGACTCAGTAATTCATAAGGAGGATAGAAACTGGGGTTCTAAGAACTGCAAATTAGAGGTCCTTCTAGGAGTTATAGTAGTTCTAAAGCTCTGGCATAGTAGATCCATATGACTGTGTGTGCAGGACTGCCTCCTGGACACTCTCCCTAGCAAAGACTATTCAAGATTGACACCAGCTTCACTTATTCCATTTATATACCCATGAGCCAGGGACACAGCACTTTTAAGTGGTGTAGGTTACCTTTCCATGAAACAGGGAAAGCAGGACTGCATGCTGCGTTCCAAACATCCTGCATTTAACTCTCCCAAATACATTCAAACGAGTACTTATTTCTTGGTAATAGAAAATACATTTTAAACTTTAAATTCTAGTTAAAATGCAAGTATGCTATTAACCATTAAGTAAATGCCCTCTATTAAGGGCATTAATTATTAAGTAAAAGCCGCTATCAATAAGATAGTGTTTTTTAAAAATTGTAAATTGAGTATTGGCTCTAGCTATATAACTATCAAAACTTGAAGCACAGAATATCTAAACTAAGTAGGAATAATCATTTCAGCATTGTTAATAATAGCAGATGTTTGGAAAAATTTATGTCAAAATATATGTCAATACATATATGAGGAAGTTTTTACAAAGAATCAGGCTGCCAGGTGAAATGAATGAACTATATTACTAAGTCAGAAAAGCAAATTTCAGGGACTTCCCTGGTGGCGCAGTGGTTAAGAACACGCCTGCCTATGCAGGGAACATGGGGTCGAGCTCTGGTCCAGGAAGATCCCACTTGTCGTGGAGCAACTAAGCCCGTGCGCCACAACTACTGAGCCTGCGCTCTAGAGCCCGCGAGCCACAACTACTGAAGCCGGCGCGCCTAGAGTCCATGCTCCGCAACAAGAGAAGTCACCGCGATGATAAGACCGCACACCACAAGGAAGAGTAGCCCCAGCTCATGGCAACTAGAGAAAGCCCGCGTGCAGCAACGAAGACCCAACGCAGCCAAAGATAAATAAATAAATTTATTTAAAAAAATAAAAAGCAAATCTCAGAAGAGTACTTTTAGTATGGCATGATTTTTGTTAAAATATATACATTAACCCATTTAATCTTTGTAACAACCATATAGAGAAAATACTATTATTGTAATACTTATTTACAGATGTGGTAAATGAAGTACAAATAAGTTCTTTAAAAATGGCCAAGGGGGGCTTTCCTGGTGGCGCAGTGGTTGAGAGTCCGCCTGCCGATGCAGGGGACAGGGGTTCGTGCCCCGGTCTGGGAAGATCCCACATGCCGCGGGGTGGCTAGGCCCGTGAGCCACGGCTGCTGAGCCTGCGCGTCCGGAGCCTGTGCTTCACAACGGGAGAGGCCACGACAGTGAGAGGCCCGCGTACCGCAAAAAAAAAAAAAAAAAAAAAATGGCCAAGGGACTGGGATTTCAATCCAGGTAAACTAGTATCAGAGTACAATTCTAATACAGCCACTCATTTTTATTTAGAAGCAGGTGATTTCACAGAGTTAATGAAAAGAAAAAAGAAATATATATATATATATCAAGTTTATCAAAATGCAAAAATTTCAATATTCAACTTATAAAAACTCATTGCAAAAATTTTTCAAACTGATTTATGCCAAAATGTATCAAACTCCTCAAACTACTCCAAGTCATATATATATTTTCTGGAATATTTCTGGCTGTAGGCTCTTCTAATAAGGCTAGAAGGCTGTATCTCTTCTAATAATAAAATAAATCCTTCTTAAAACAAACCAAAAAAAAAAAAAAGATGAGAAACGGCATGAACATGTAAATTCTACCCAAACCTTGTCAAAACTACACACATCTCTTTTTACCCATTTTTAATATAAAGATTGTACTCTTGGAGAACAGGTCCTGGATTTGTCAACACAACATGACAGTATTAAAAATATTAGTTTTGGGGTTTTGTTTTTTTTTTTTTGCTTACTAATTATTTGGATGATAATTTTCATGGAACTTTGCAAAGCAGAAAATGAAACACCAATAACCTCTGTAATTAGACCCCTCTGTTCTATTCTAGAGAACCTGAAACCTTTCAGGTGCTTTATAGTTTGCATCTCTTGTCAATTCTCATGTTCCTTTTGACAATCAGATGCCAACAGCCCCAAACATGCACAGCCATCTATACATTTATTCTTAAATTCCATTGCAATTAGAAGCATCACCAGTAAGATGAACAGCTTAATTTAAATGGACAGAGTTATTTAAATGGTGAAATTACCCATTTCCTACTGTAATTTTTATTACTATATATTAGGAGTATTTAGCGCATTTTTACCATGTATTGTTGACTAAAACTGACCACCAACACTATGTTTCAATTTTGTCTAAATCTTTTAAGCTATTCTAAAAACTGAAAATTTACAGGAAAATTCCTATGCAACATAATCCAACAATGTTCTTACTAGTTTGTGAAAAGCAATAAAAAGCCTTTGAACCAAACTCCTTTTTTGTGTGTGTTTGCTAAACCATTCCAGGGAATGTCATGCCTATTGTATGTATTAGATTCCTTCCCATCATGACTTTGCAAGAAACTCATTCCATTTCAAAACACACCTGCTATAAACCATAACTGTGCCGGTTATTTGCAACATGTCCAGAGCTGAGCTGGGGCTCACTAAATTGAGGCTTTGAGAGCTGAATTTTAAATATTCAGGAATTTTGCAAGCCTGTTCTTAAACTATTGGTAGCTTTAAATGGGCCATGGGTTACATGATGAAACTCTGCAAAGCCTACAAAATGAGACCATTTCCCCCTCTTAGAGAGTTGTTTTACCAGTGTGCCGCTGGGTTTACCAGACGTGATCATTTCTTAACAATGCTATCTGTTAACCTTATTGAAACTAAGGAATTTGTGTATCACATACAGACTGTCACCCTCATGCTTTGTCACTCCTATATAAGTGGTTGAGCAAAATTATAAAGGATGATTTCCTGAAGGTTACTGGAAAAAGAAATTAATTTTCACAACTTTTCTAGGTTCCCCATTGCCAAAAGGTCACTTCTTGTGAAAAAATAGGAGACAGTTCTGCTGATTTTAAAATGATCTATCAAGGTGTCTTAAATGTTTCCTTTCTATTTTAGCTGAGGTCTTATTAGTCTATGAGCAGCATATTTACCATATTGTCTTGTCTGTTCTTTCCTCCTTTATGCCACCAAAGTTATTTTTTTTAGTAGGCACTATGGAGCCAGAACAAGGTACTTTGCTGCTCAGTTAAAATTAACTGGGGCCACAAGTGGTCTTACACAAGATCTAGGGAACAGATGGGCCAGTAAAGCAGGGCCATGGTGACCAGCCATAAAAGAACTCCTCCCAGGGTGTCTTAACAACAGTCGAAGTATTAGAGGCATTTCCTCTAGAGCCATCTGGCTTTGATTTTTCTAGCTATTTTTTTTTTCTGTCAACACACAGAGCCACAAAGTTAAGGAAGCAATAATTCTTCTCTAGTTACTGTAACTGCTGATGCAAAACCACCAATTTCTCTAAAGCCACTCATCAAGTACAGGCGCCCATCTCTCAGAAGAGTATTCTGTGGGTTAAAAGACTATGTTAGCTAATGGGGTAGTGGTACAAAGTGACTATTCTGTGGTTTAAGGTCAGTGTACATATTCTTCAGGAGTTCTTACAATTATAAGTTCAAGTGATGTTCATTTATTTTATCACAACTGTAATTGAAGACCCAGTTATTCCCTTCTACTACCTCCAAAAATACTTTTTAAAAAGGAAGCAAAGTAATGGTTCTCTTTTGGAAAGTACTCCTTTCCCCACTCCCACCCTGATATTTATTCTGACAATAATTGAATCATTTTAATGGTACCTAGGTAATAAATTCAGTTATATTTACTAAAGCTTTATGAAGTTCTGATTAGACCCATCACTCAGATAAGGAAATCTCACGTACATTGTTGAAGAGGAAGATTCCCACTAGGAAAGGGGAAATGGCTGACAACGTCCAAATGTAAAAGCATTTAGAAGATGAGGAAGTCAATTAGCAGAGTGGGAAGAGGAGGTGAAGGAAAATATATGGTAGTGTTTGAGAGTTTCTGATGAATAACTGGGCTCAAATCAAAGGTTACATGTGATTATAAAGACTGAGAATTGATGGTCCAAGATCAACCTTGATGCAGGAGAAAAACAAAAAGAGATGCTTGCCATTGTGATCTCTCCTAAGATACAGAGTTTGAGAAAAGAGACTGGATTCTAAAAAATAGTAAATAAGTTAAAAGGCTGAGACTGAATTGTAATCAATAAAACTAGATGTCTAGATGTAATCAATAAAACTAGATGAAGAAATAAAGCCATAAACAGAAAAATAAACCATACTTTAGAAGCTACAGAAACATGGTCAAGTATGCCATAGGGTACAAGTTGGGTCTGGTTGAAGCTATGAACAATGCATGGATAGCAGAGGTCCACCTCTATTTTGCACTTGCTTCATAGCACAAGTGCTAGCTTTCTGGTTTAATGGAGTCATATAGGAACAGAGGTGATGCTGATGGCAAGCTTTCAGTTATCTTAGATTTTTGTAGCTCCTTGGATCTTTCTTTTGGTTTAAAATAGCAGTCCAATTGTACCATGCCTTGTGCTTATTCTGACACAAAGTACTGGCTTTATAGTGTTCCTGACTGGACCAAAATGTCAGGTGGTCAAGAGGAAGCAGTGATGGATTCAGTCTGGTTAAGTATCTCTTTGACTTGAAACTTAAGGTATTGAAATAAGATCATCTACAGCACCCTGAGTGGGAGTAATTCTGCTGAAGAACCAGATGATAATTAGCATATTAAATGATTCTAATTTAATTAACAAAATTTAATTTGGGGGGCAGTTTTAGCTTCAGAGCAAAACTGAACAAAAAGAACAGAGCTCCCATATATCCCCTGCCTGCCCTCCCCACACACACATACACTTCACCATCAACAACTGCACCACAATGGTACAGTTGTTAAAACTATGAACCTACGTTGTTTGGTTTGGCATTTATCCTGCTTGGTGTTCTCTGAGCCTCCTGGGTCTGTGGGTTGGTGTCTGACAATAACTTGGGAAATTCTCAGTCATTATTGCTTCAAACATTCTGTGTCTTTCTCTCTTTTTTCTCTTTCTGGTATTTCCACTGTGTGTATGCTAAACCTTTTGCAATTGTCCTGCAGCTCTTGGATTTTCTGTTCTTCTTTTTAAAATATTTTTTCTCTTTGCTTTTTAGTTTTGGAAGTTTCTATTGTCATATCCTCAAGCTTAAGAGATTCTTTCCTCAGCTGAGGACAGTCTGCTACTGAGCCCATCAAAGATATTCTTCATTATGTTAGTATTTTTATCTCTAGCATTCTTTACAATTCTTTCTTAGAATTTCCATCTCTCTGCTTACATTATCTATCTGTTCTTGCATATTGTCTGCTTTTTCCATTAAGGCCCTTAGAATATTAATCATAGTTGTTTTTTCTTTAAATTCTTGGTCTTATAATTGCAACATTCTTGCCATATCCGACTCTGGTTCTGATGCTCCTTAAGTCTTTTCAAACTGTTCAAACTGAAATGCCTTTTAGTATGCACTGTAATTTTTTTGTTGAAAGACAGGTGTGAAGTACTGGGTAAAAGAACTGCAGCAAATAGGCCTTTAGTAATGCAGTGGTGAGGTGTGGGGGAGCAGAAGCATTCCGTAGTTCTGTGCTTAAAACAGTCTTTTAATCTGTGCTCCTGAAACTTCACCAGTACTTCTCACTCCCCTGCTTCCTCCAGGTGGGACAGGAACACTAGAGGAATATGGGTGTTTCCCTTCCCCCAGGTAGAGTAGGCTCTGATAAAATCCCTGTAGCAGATTAGGCTCTGGTAAAATAGTTTCCTCCCAAGGACAGGTCTTATTAAAAAGAACAGAGTGCTCTGGTCTATTTCAAAATGTTTCCGTTTCCCCTCTGCCTGCTGGAAGCACATGGGAATTTTTCTGCTATTCACTGGATCTGGTTGAGCTCCTGGAGGTAAAACTCACAAAAGCATGAGGATACCCCTATGACTGGATTCCCCTGGAGTTTTTAACCCTCAGAATTGTTCATATTGAACCTCTAGAAATTTGTCAATCATAGTTCAGGTCTTCCTATCTAGGTACTGGTTCTTAAAGAAGGTTCTGCTCAAGGATTTCTGCTCTGGTAAATTGTGCTTTTCTGTATGTGACTGTCTGTCTCTCCAATTTTTAGGGCAATGGTTTTCCCTGTGACATCAGTTCTCTGATGGTTCTAAGAAGAGTTGATTTTTCAGTTTATACAGTTTTTTACTAGTTGTCAGAATAGAGTAGCAACTTCTAAGCTTCTAACATGCTGGCCTGCAAGCTGGAAGTTAGCCACTCTATTTCTAAATCTTGAAGAACTTAGCTGAAACAAAGACAGCAAAGTCTATCAATAAAATGAGCTAAGACTTTGAGATCAAGCAGAGGTAACACACAGAAAATTTTGAGTTGCTAAAGCTGATATTCTATTACTAATTTTCTCTGAGAAAATGACAGGCAGTAGGATTTATGAATATGAAGCAAGAAAGAGCTGCTTAATTCAATTAAAAAGAAGGTGGGGATCTTAACACACTGATTTAAGGTATTCTGAAATTATCTTTAATGTTACAAAAAATAAAATTACTTATAAATAAATTGATAGTTTTCTTTTTTTAAAAAAGCAATTTGTTTTCATTTTTAACATAGTATACTCCACACCCACATGTAGTTTTGTTAGTTAATGAAAAGAACACACATGCTACCTATTGATTTCGTGGCAAAATATAAAAAGGAACTAACATACCAAATTTTTTACACAAACACACATATATATTTTAAGTGACTTAGAGGGTTACCTCTGTGTAAAGACTGCACAAAAAATTTCCATGTGTTCTATATAAAAAATAAAAATAAAAGGGCAGAACAAGGAAAAACTGAAGAAAAGGAAAACAGTTTTTAATAGGAATAAGGGATAAGTCTGAACATTGTCACTGGGAAGTCTATAAGGGCTAAACTTAAATGGATATGCATAAAATGCTGAGGAATGTGTCTTAAAGCTGTATTTGCAAAGTAAGCACTCTTTATTTAATTTACATATGATACATTGGGTGAGGAGTGTTAGCTAAGCCACCACTTGCCCCCAACACTGATCATGTACCATATGCTGAGATATGGCTGCCAGGGGTGGTAAAGTTAGACCCTGGGTGTAATGTAGAACATTCAGAGCAGGTAGTCAGTTACATACTTGTAGATATCACACGGAGTGCAAAGTTCTTCTCAAGGAAGTAGCATTCTTTGAGTTATATAAAGAATACCTCCTTCCCTGGGACAGCCAGGTCTCAGGATGCTATTTGGAGTGTAGTACAGTCCTCAGTCTTGTGGGACTTTGTAGAGTAGCAGAGAATGTGGGACTGAAAGGAATAGTGGAGAACTGCCATGTTACAGGAATAGCTACTGGTTTTTAGGAAAATCAAGAAATACTGGAGAAGAGAATTCCCAAGATGGCAGAGTAGGAAGACCCTGAGCCCACTTCCTCTCATGGGCACACCAAAATGACAACTATTTACAGAAAAAACTATTATGAGAAAGACTAGAACCTACCAGAAAAATTCTTCTGCAACTAAAGACATAAAGAGAGAACCACAAGACAGATAGGAGGAGCACAGTCGCTGTAGAGTTAAGACCCACACCCCTGGGTGGGCAACCCACAAATGGAAGAATAATTATAATAACAAGGGTTCTCCCAAATGAGCACAGGATCTGAGCCCCACATTGCGTTCCCCAGGCTGGGGGTCCTGCACCAGGAAGATGAGCCCCCTAGAATGTTTGGCTTTGGAGGCCAGCAGGGCTTGTATATAGGAGAGCTGGAGGACTGGAAGAGACAGATACTCCACTCATAAAAGATTCATACAAATTTTCACATGCTCTGAGACCCAGCATGTAGGCAGTAATTTGAAAGGAGCCTGACTCTGCTCACCAGTGAGCCAGGACTAGCCCCTGGGCACCTAAGGGTTCCAGAGCTAGCCTCCTTATGACCCAGCCCTGCCAACTAGCAACCAGCAGCCTCTGCACAAGGCAGGGCCTGGCAACCAATCAGACTGGGGGCCAGCCCCACCTACCATAATGCCCACAGAAGTCAGCCCACCACAACAGAAGGATGCACCCAGCCCACAAAGGGGGCACCCCTAGAGTATATAGCTCTGGTGACCAGAAGGGAGTGCGCTCCTCGGACATATAGGACATTTCCTATGAAAGGTCACTTCTCCAAGGTCAGGAAACATGACCAACCTTCCAGATACCTAGAAATAAAAACAGCAAATCACACAAAATGAGGTGACAGAGGAATATGTTATAAATGAAGGAACAAGTTAAAACCCCAGAAGAACTAAGTGAAGTGGAGATAGGCAAGCTACCAGATAAAGTATTCATGGTAATGGTCATAAAGACGATCAAAGAACTTGAAGAAGAATGGATGAACAGAGTGAGAAGTTAGAAGTTTGTAGCAAAAACAGACATAAAAACTACAAAAACTGAAATGAAAAATATACTAGAGGAAATCAACAGTAGAATAAATGATACAGAGGAATAGATCAACAAGCTGGAAGACAGAGTAGTGGAATTCACTGAAGCTGAACTGAAATAATAAAAAGGATTAAAAGAAATGAGAGCAGTTTAAGAGACCTCTGGGACAACATCAATCATACTAGCATTCTCATTATAGGAGTCCCAGGAGGAAAAGAAAGAGAGAAACAGATGGGAAACATATTTGAAGACATAAGAGCTGAAAACTTCCCTAACCTGGGAAAAGAAACAGATTTCCAAGTCCAGGAAGCACAGAGAGTCCCAAAAAGGATCAACACAAAGAGGACCACACCAAGACACACTGGAATTAAAATGCAAAAGTTAAAGATAAAGACAGAATATTAAAAGCAGCAAATTACATAAAATTCACATAAGGCTATCACCTGACTTTTCAGGAGAAGCTCTGCAGGCCAGAAGGGAGTGGCATGATATATTTAAAGTGATGAAAGGGAAAAACCAAAAACCCAGAATACTCTACCTGACAAAGATCTCATTCAGTTCTGATGAAGAGATCAAAAGTTTTTCAGACAAGTAAAAGATAAAACAGTTCAGCACCAGAAAACCAGCTTTAAAAGAAAATGATAAAGGAACTTACCTAAGCAAAATAGAAATGTCCACAGTTAGAAACATGAAAATTATAAAAGGAAAAAGCTCACCAGTACAGGTAGTAAACCAACCAGTACTATTGGTAAGAAGGTTAAAAAAAAAAAAAAAAAGCAGTTAAGGGATACACAAAACAAAGAGCTGTAAAATATGATGTCAAAAACAGTAATTGTGGGGGGAGTGGAATAAAAATGCAGGGTTGTTAAAATACATTTGCAATTGATCAGCTTTTGAAAGAGATCAACAACTTAAAATAATCATACACCAAACACACAAACACACACATATATAGTGCTATATCTTGTTTAAATCTCTTACTGACCACAAACCAAAAAACTATAATAGACACACACACAAAAAGAGAAAGGAATCCAAATATAACAACACTGAAGATAGTTATCAAATCACAAGGGAAGAGAACAAAAGAAGAAAGGAACCGAAAAGAACTATAAAAACAAACCAAAAATTATTAACAAACTGGCAATAAATATATACCTATCAATAATTACTTTAAATGTAAGTAGACTAAATGCTCTAATCAAAAGACATAGAGAGTTTGGTTTAAGATGGTGGAGCAGAAGGATGTGCGGTCATTCCCTCTTGCAAGAGCACTGAAATCACAACTAACTGCTGAACAATCATCAACAGGAAAACACTGGAACTCACCAAAAAAGATACCCCACATCCAAAGACAAAGAAGAAGCCACAATGAGATGGTAGGAGGGGTGCAATCACAATAAAATCAAATCCCATAAACACGGGGTGGGTGACTCACAAACTGGAGAACAATTATACCACAGAAGGCCACCCACTGGAGTGAAGGTTCTGAGCCCCACATCAGGCTTCCAAAGCAGGAAGTCCAGCAATGGGAGGAGGAATTCCCAGAGAATCAGACTTTGAAGGCTAGTTGGATTTGATTGAAGGACTGCAGGACTTTGAAAGGACTGGGGGAAACAGAGACTCCACTCTTGGAGGGCACACACAAAGTAGTGTGAGCATCAGGATCCAGGGGGAAGGAACAGTGACCCCATAGGAGACTGAACCAGATCTACCTTCTAGCGTTGGAGGGTCTCCTGCAGAGTCTGAGGGTGGCTGTGGCTCACCACAGGGACAAGGACACTGGCAACAAAAGTTCGGGGGAGTACTCCTTGGCATGAGCCCTCCCACAGTCCACCATTAGCCCCATCAAAGAGCCTGTAGACTCCCGTGTTGGGTAGCCTCAGGCCAAACAACCAACAGGGAGGCAACTGAGCAACACCCATCAGCAGACAAGCAGATTAAAGTTTTACTGAGCTCTGCCCACCAGAGCAACACCCAGCTCTACCCACCACCAGTCCCTCCCATCAGGAAGTTTGCACAAGCCTCTTAGGTAGCCTCACCCACCAGAGGACAGACAGCAGAAGCGAAAAGAACTACAATCCTGCAGCCTGTGCAATGAAAACCACATTCACAGAAAGAAAGACAAAATGAAAAGGCAGAGGACTATGTGCCAGATGAAGGAACAAGATAAAACACCAGGAAAACAACTAAATGAAGTGGAGATAGGCAACCTCCCAGAAAAAAAATTCAGAATAATGATAGTGAAGATGATCCAGGACCTCGGAAAAAGAATGGAAGCAGAGATCGAGAAGACACAAGAAATGTTTAACAAAGACCTAGAATAATTAAAGGACAAACAGAGATGAACAATAACTGAAATGAAAACTACACTAGAATGAATCAATAGCAGAATAATAGAGGCAGAAGAACGGATAAGTGACCTGGAAGACAGAATGGTGGAAATCACTGCCATGGAACAGAATAAAGAGAAAAGAATTAAAAAAAACGAAGACAGCCTAAGAGGCCTCTAGAACAACATTAAATGGACCAACATTCGCATTATAGGGGTCCCAGAAGGAGAAGAGAGAAAGAAAGAACCCAAGAAAATGTGTGAAGAGATTATAGTCAAAAACTTCCCTAACATGGGAAGGAAGTAGCCACCCAAGTCCAGGAAACACAGAGAGTCCCACGTAGCATAAACCCAAGGAGAAACACACAGAGACACATAGTAATTGAATTGACAAGAATTAAAAACAAAGAAAAATTATTAAAAGCAACAAGGGAAAAACAAAAATAACATACAAGGGAACTCCCATAAGGTTAACAGCTGATTTCTCAGCAGAAACTACAAGTCAGAAGGGAGTGGCACGATATATTTAAAGTGATGAAAGGGAAGAACCTACAACCAAGATTACTCTACCCAACAACGAGCTCATTCAGATTCGATGGAAAAATCAAAAGCTTTACAGACAAGCAAAAGCTAAGAGAATTCAGCACCACCAAACCAGCTCTACAAGAAATGCTAAAGGAAATTCTCTAATTGGAATACACAAGAGAAGAATAGGATCTAAAAACAACAAACCCAAAACAATAAAGAAAATCGTAATAGGAACATATCGAGAATTACCTTACATGTGAATGGATTAATGCTCCAACCAAAAGACACAGAGTGGCTGAATGACCTGTATATATTCTGTCTACAAGAGACTCACTTCCGACTTAGGGACACATACAGACTGAAAGTGAGGGGATAGAAAAAGATATTCCACGCAAATGAATATCAAAAGAAAGCTGGAATAGCAATACTCAAAACAGATAAAATAGACTTTGAAATAAAGAATGTTACAAGAGACAAGAAAGGACACTACATAATGATAATACAATGCACGAAGCAGATATAACAATTATAAATATATATGCACCCAATGTAGGAGCACCTCATGCATAAGGCAAATGCTAACAGCTATAAAAGAGGAAATCAAAAATAACACAGTAATAGTGGGGGACTTTAAGACCTCACTTACACCAATGGACAGATCATTCAGACATAAATTTTTTTTTTGAATTTTATTTAATTTATTTTTTTTATACAGCAGGTTCTTATTAGTTATCCATTTTATACAGACAGAAAATTCTGTCACACAGAATATTAATAAGGAAACACAAACTTTAAGTGACACAATACACCAGACAGATTTAATTGATATTTATAGGACATTCCATCTGAAAACAGCAGACTACACTTTCTTCTCAAGTGCACATGGAACATTCACCAGGATAGATCACATCTTGGGTCACAAATTAAACCTCGGTAAATTTAAGAAAACTGAAATCATATCAAGCATTTTTTCCAACCACAACACTAAGAGATTATAAATAAATTACACGGAAAAAAGCGTTAAAAACACAAACACATGGAGGCTAAATGATACGTTACTAATAACCAAGAGATCACTGAAGAAATCAAAGAGGAAATAAAAAAATACCTAGAGACAAATGACAATGATCCAAAACTTATGGGATACAGCAAAAGCAGTTCGAAGAGGGAAGTTTATGGCAATACAATCCTACCTCAAAAACAAGAAAAATCTCTAATGAAGAATCTACGCTTACACCTAAAGGAACTAGAGAAAGAAGAACAAACCAACCTCAAAGTTAGTAGAAGGAAAGAAATCATAAAGATCAGAGCAGAAATGAATGAACTAGAAACAAAGAAAGCAATAGCAAAGATAAATAAAACTAAAAACTGGTTATTTGAGAAGTTAACAAAATTGATAAACTTATAGCCAGACTCAGAAAGAAAAAGAGGGAGAGGACTAAAATTAATAAAATTAGAAATGAAAAAGGAGAAGTTACAACAGACAATGCAAAAAATACAAAGCATCATAAGAAACTACTATAAGCAACTCTATGCCCATAAAATGGACAACCTAGAAGAAATGGACAAATTTGTAGAAAGGTAAAACCGTCCAAGACCGAACAAGGAAGAAATAGAAAATATGAACAGACCAATCACAAGTAATGAAATTAAAACTGTGATTAAAAATCTTCCAACAAACAAACGTCCAGGACCAGATGGCTTCAGAGGTGAATTCTATCCAACATTTAGAGAAAAGCTAACACCAATCATTCTCAAACTCTTCCAAAAAGCTGTAGAGGAAGGAACACTCCCAAACTCATTCTACAAGGTCACCATCACCCTGACAACAAAAACAGACAAAGATACTACAAAAAAAGAAAATTACAGACCGATATCACTGATGAATATAGATTCAAAAATCCTCAACAAAATACTAGCAAACAGAATCCAACAACAAATTAAAAAGATCATACACCATGATCAAGTGTGATTTATCCTAGGGATGCAAGGATTCTTCAATATACACAAATCAATCAATGTGATCCACCACATTAAGAAACTGAAAAAGAAAAACCATATGATCATCTCAATAGATGCAGAAAAAGCTTTTGACAAAATTCAACATCCATTTATGATAAAAACTCTCCAGAAAGCAGGCACAGAGGGAAACTACCTCAACATAAAAAAGGCCATATATGACAAACCCACAGCCAACATCGTTCTCAATGTTGAAGAACTGTGGTAAAAACTGAAACCATTTCCTCTAAGATCAAGAACAAGACAAGGAGGTTCACTCTCATCACTATTATTCAACATAGTTTTGGAAGTCTCAGCCACAGCAATCAGGGAAGTAAAAGAAATAAAAGGAATCCAAATCGGAAAAGAAGAAGTAAAACTGTCACTGTTTGCAGATGACATGATATTATACATAGAGAATCCTAAAGATGCTGCCAGAAAACTACTAGAGCTTATCAATGAATTTGGTAATGTTGCAGGTTAAAAAATTAATGCACAGAAACCTCTTGCATTCCTATACACTAACAACAAAAGATCCGAAAGAGAAATTAAAGAAATAATCCCATACACCACTGCAACAAAAAGAATGAAATACCTAGGAATAAACCTACCTGAGGATGTAAAAGACCTGAATTCAGAAAACTATAAGACACTGATGAAAGAAATCAAAGGTGACACAAACATATGGAGAGATATACCATGCTCTGGATTGGAAGAATCAATACTGTGAATATGCCTATACTACCCAAAGCAATCTACAAATTCAGTGCAATCCCTATAAAATTACCAATGGGATTTTTTTCAGAACTAGAACAAAAAAATCTTAAAATTTGTATGGAGACACAAAAGACCCCAAATAGCCAAAGCAACCTTGAGGGAAAAAAAACTGAGCTGGAGGAATCAGATTCCGTGACTTCAGACTTCACTACAAAGCTACAATAATCAAGACAATATGCTACTGGCACAAAAACAGAGATATAGATCAATGGAACAGGGTAGGAAGCCCAGAGATAAATACACAAACTTACAATTAATCTATGACAAAGGAAGCAAGGATATACAATGGAGAAAAAGCAGTCTCTTCAATAAGTGGTGCTGGGAAAACTGGACAGCTACATGTAAAAAGAATGAAATTAGAACACTCCCTAACACCATACACAAAAATAAACTCAAAATGGATTAAAGACCTAAATGTAAGACCAGACACTATAAAACTCTTAGAGGAAAACAAAGGAAGAACACTCTTTGACATAAATCACAGCAAGATCTTTTTTGAGCCACCTCCTAGAGTAATGGAGATAAAAATAAAAATAAACAAATGGGACCTAATGAAACTTAAAAGCTTTTGCACAGCAAAGGAAACCATAAACAAGACAAAAGGACAACCCTCAGAATGGGAGAAAATATTTGCAAATGAATCAACAGACAAAGGATTAACCTCCAAAATATATAAACAGCTCATGCAGCTCAATATTAAAAAAAACAAACAACCCAATGAAAAAATGGGCAGAAGACCTCAATAGACGTTTCTCCAAAGAAGACATACAGGTGGCCAAGAGGCACACGAAAAGCTGCTCAACATCACTAAGTATTAGAGAAATGCAAATTAAAACTACAATGAGGTATCACCTCCCACCAGTCAGAATGGCCATCACCAGAGAATCTACGAACAACAAATGCTGGAGAGGGTGTGGAGAAAAGGGAAACCTCTTGCACTGTTGGTGGGAATGTAAATTGATACAGTCACTATAGAGAACAGTATGGAGGTACCTTAAAAAACTAAAAGTAGAATTAACATATGACCCAGCAATCCCACTACTGGGCATATACCCAGAGAAAACCATAATTCTAAAAGAGACATGCACCCCAGTGTTCATTTACAATAGCCAGCCCTATTTACAATAGCCAGGTCATGGAAGCAACCTAAATGCCCATCGACAGACGAATGGATAAAGAAGATGTGGCACATATATACAATGGAATATTACTCAGCCATATAAAGGAATGAAATTGGATCATCTGTAGAGACGTGGATGGACCTAGAGACTGTCATACAGAGTGAATTAAGTCAGAAAGAGAAAAACAAATATTGTATATTAACGCATATATGTGGAATCTAGAAAAATGGTACAGATGAACCAGTTTGCAAGGCAGAAATAGAGACAGATATAGACAACAAATGTATGGACAGCAAGGGGTGAAAGCAGGGGGTAGGAGGATTAGTGGGATGAATTGGGAGATTGGGATTGACATATATACATTAATATGTATAAAGTAGATAGCTAATTTAAAAGAAGACATAAAGTTGCTGAATGGATTAAAAAAGAGGTACGTGAGTGCACACGTGTGCACGCATGCAAACACACACACACAGTAAGTCCCCTACATTCGAACCTCCAAGCTGTGAACTTTCAAAGATACGAATGTGTGTTCACATGTCCAATCATGTAAGGTAGCTCACATGATTGGCATACATTGCCATGTGTGTGCATCCTCTACAAGTGGTTGCACTTTTGTGTACTTTAGTGTACAATACTGTATAGAGTACAGTAGTACAGTATCTTTGTTTCAAGCCCAGGATGTCAGGAAGCAAGTGTAAAAGCAGCGGTGATGTAGCTGGTACTACTGTACTTTTCAAGGTAATGTGCTGTAACATTAAAAATGTTTTCTTTATTTTTCTTTGTTTTTTAATGTATTATTGGTGTGAAAAGTATTATAAACCTATTAGAGTACAGTACTATATAGCCAGTTGTGTTAGTTGGGTACCTAGGCTAACTTTGTTGGACTTACGAACAAATTGGACTTATGAACACACTCTTGGAAAGAAATGTGTTCATATGTAGGGGACTTACTCTGTGTGTGTGTGTGTGTGTGTGTGTGTGTATGCTGTTGCCTATAAGAGACTCAATTCATATCTAAAAACACACACAGCCTGAAAGTGAGGGTATGGAAAGTCTTCTATGAAATGGAAATCAAAAGAAAGCTGAAGTAGCAATACTCATATCAGACAAAAATAGGCTTTAAAACAAAGACTGTTACAAGAGACAAAGAAGGACACTACATAATGATTAAGGGATCAATCCTAGAAAAAGATATAACAAGTGTCAACATACATGCACCCAACATACATAAAGCAAATATTAACAGACATAATGGGAGAAATTGACAGTAACACAATAATATAGGACTTTAATACCCCACTTACATCAGTGTACAGATCATCTACACAGAAAATCAATAAGGAAACACTGGCTCTAAATGACACATTAGAACAGATTACCTTATATGTTCATCTGTTCTATTCATACGTGTGTGTGTGTGTGTGTGTGTGTGTGTGTATACGTATATGTATATAAAACATTCCATCCAAAAGCAGCAGAATACACATTCTTTTCAAGTGCATATGAAACATTCTCCAGGATAGACTATATGCTAGGCCACAAAACAAGCCCAAGTAAATTCAAGAAAACTGAAATCATACCAACCTTCTTTCCTGACCACAGTGTCAAGAGACTAGAAATCAACTACAGGAAAAAAAAAAAAAAACTGCAAAAAACACAAACACGTGGATGTTAAACAATATGCTACTAAACAAAAAATGGATAACTGAAGAAATCAAAGAAGTCCAAAAATACCTGGAGACGAATAAAAAAGAAAACCCAAAGATCCAAAATCTATGGTACTCAGCAAAAGCAGTTCTAAGAGGGAAGTTTATAGCAATACAAGCAAGAAAAATCCCAAATAAACAACCTAACCTTACACCTAAAGGAACTAGAAAAGAAGAATAAACAAAACCCAATCTTAGTAGAAGGAAAGAAATCATAAAAATTAGAGCAGAAATAAATGGAACAGAGACTAAAAAAACAGTAGAACAGATCAATAAAACTAAGAGCTGGTTTTGTGAAAAGACAAAAATTGATAAGCCAGACTCATTAAGAAAAAAAGAAGGGGGGCCAAATCAGTAAAATCAGAAATGAAAAAGGAGAAGTTATAACTGACACCACAGAAATACAAATGATCATAAGAGGTTACTATGAAGAACTATATGCCAATAAAATGGACAACCTAGAAGAAAGGGACAAATCCCAGAAATATACAATCTCCCAAAACTGAACCAGGAAGAAAAATAATATATAAAGAGACTAATTACCATAAACAAAATTGAATCAGAAAACAAAACAAAACTCCCAGCAAACAAGAATCTATGACCAGATGGCTTCAGGGTGAATTCTACCAAATATTTAAAGAAGAGTTAACACTCATACTTAAATTGCAGAGGAAATAACACTTCCAAACTCATTTTATGAGGCCAGCAATACTTTCTTTTCTAATTTTTATTTATTTTTGGCTGTGTTGGGTCTTCATTTCTGTGTGAGGGCTTTCTCTAGTTGCGGCAAGCGGGGGCCACTCTTCATTGCAGTGAGCAGGCCTCTCACTATCATGGCTTCTCTTGTTGCGGAGCACAGGCTCCAGACGCGCAGGCTCAGTAGTTGTGGCTCACGGGCCTAGTTACTCCACGGCATGTGGGATCTTCCCACACCAGGGCTCAAACCCGTGTCCCCTGCATTGGCAGGGAGATTCTCAACCACTGCACCACCAGGGAAGCCCAAGGCCAGCAATACCTTGACACAAAAACCAAACAATGATATCACAGAAAAGCAAAATTACAGGCCAATATCAGTGATGAATGCAGATGCAAAAATCCTAAACAAAATATTTGCAAAACGAATCCAACAATACTGTGGATTGATTAGATTATATATATATATATATAAAATATATATATAATATTATATATATAATATACATATAATATTATATACATATTGATTAGATTTATATATATGATTAGAGGGATCATATACTGTGATCAAGTTGATTTATCCCAGGGATGCAAGAATGGTTCAATATCTGCAAATCAATCAATACAGTACACCATACTAACAAATTAAAGAGTAAAGGCCATGGGGCTTCCCTGGTGTTGCAGTGGTTGGGAGTCCGCCTGCCAATGCAGGGGACACGGGTTCGTGCCCTGGTCCGGGAGGATCCCGCATGCCACGGAGTGGCTGGGCCCGTGAGCCATGGCCACTGGACCTGCGTGTCCAGAACCTCTGCTCTGGGAAAAAAAAAAAAAAAAAAAAAGAGTAAAGGCCATATGATCATCTCAATAGATGCAGACAAAGTTTTTGATAAAATTCAACATCCATTTTTGATAAAAACTCACCATAAATTGGGTACAGAGGGAACATACCTCAATATAAAAAAGACCGTATATGATAAACCCACAGGTAACATCATACTCAATGTTGAAATGCTAAAAGCATTTTCCCTAAGATCAGGTACAAGACAAGGATGCCCACTCTCACCACTTTTATTTAACATAGTATTGGAAGTCCTAACCACAGAAATCAGAGAAGAAAACGGAATCAAAATTGCAAGGGGAGAAATACAACTGTCACCGTGGATGACATGATGCTATATATAGAAAATCCTAAAGATACCACCAAATCCTAAAGATACCACTACTAGAGCTCATCAGTGAATTCAATAAAGTTGCAGTATACAAAATTAATACACAGAAATCTGTTTCATTTCTATATACTAACAATGAACTATCAGAAAAAGAAATTAAGGAAACAATCCCATTTATAATCACCTAAAAAAAATAAAATAATATACATAGGAATAGACCTACCTAAGGAGATAAGACTTACACTTGGAAAACTATAGGACACTAATGAAAGAAAATGGGGATGATACAAATAAATAGAAAGATATACTGTATTCATGGATTGGAAGAATTAATATTGTTAAAATGACTATACTATCCACGGCAATCTATAGATTCAATGCAATCCCTATCAAAAAAATGATAGCATTTTTCACAGAACTAGAACAAATATTTTAAAATTTGTATGGAACCACAAAAGACCTTGAAAAGCCAAAAAAATCTTGAGAAAGAAGAGCAGATCCAGAGTTGAGGTATAACAGTCCCTAACTTCCGACTATACTGCAAAGTCACAGCAATCAAAACAGTAAGGTACTGGCACAAAAACAGCCACATAGATCAGTGGAACAGAATAGAGAGCCCAGAAATAAAGCCATGCACTCATGGTCAATTAATTTATGTCAATGAGGCAAAAATATACAATGGAGCAAAGACAGTTTCTTTAGTAAGTGGTGCTGTGAAAATTGGGCAACTACATATAAAATTAGAACATTTTCTCACAGCATATACAAAAATAAACTCAAAATGGATTAAAGACCTAAATTTAAGACCAGAAACCAAAAATTCCTACAAGAAATCATAGGTAGAACATCCTTTGACATAAATTGTAGCAATATTTTTTTGGATCTGTGTCCTAAGGCAAAGAAAACAAAAGCAGAAATAAACAAATGGGACCTAATTAAACTTAAAAACTTTTGCACAGCAAAGGAAACCATCAACAAAACAAAAAGAACCTACTGAATGTGAGAAAATATTTGCAAATGAATGATATAACCAATAAGGGGTTAATATCCAAAATATATAGACAACTGATAAAACTCAATATCAAAAATAACAAACAACTGAATTAAAAATGGGCAAAGACCTGAATTAGACATTTTTTTCCAAAGAAGACATAGAGATGTCCAACAGGAACATGAAAAGATGCTCAACATCACCTATCATCACAGAAATGCAAATCAACACCACAATGATATATCACCTCACACTTGTCAGAATGACTATCATCAAAAAGACCACAAATAACAAATGTTGCCAGGATGGGGAGAAAAGGGAACACTTGTGCACTGTTGGTGGGAATGTAAATTGGTGCAGCCACTGTGGGAAACAGTATGGAGTTTCCTCAAAAAACTAAAAATAGAATGACCATGTGATCCAGCAATTCCACTTCTTGATATACATCTGAAAAAAACAAAAACCCTAATTTGAAAAGACACATACACCCCAATGTTCACAGCAGCATTATTTACAATAGCCAAGATATGGAAATAACCTAAGTGACCATTAACAGATGAATGGTTAAAGATGTGGTGCATATATATATATATAATGGAATATTTTTGCCATTTGCAACAACATGGATGGACCTGGAGGGTTTTATGCTCAGTGAAATAAGTCAGACTAGAGAAAGACAAATACTGTATGCTATCCCTTAACATGAAATCTAAAAAATAAAACAAATGAATGACTGTAACATAAAATAAATAACACTAGCAAACTAGGACTAGATGAGCATTTCCTTAACTAGATTAATATATCTACCACAATCTCACAGAAAATACCAAATATCACCTTAATGATGAAGCTTTAAGAACTTTCTGTGAAAAACTGTAAAAAATGAAGATTCCTAGTATCATATTTCTATTCAACATTGTTTTGAAGCTCCCTAAAAAATATGACATAAAAAGATTTTGTAAAAAGTTATAAGAAACAAAATAAACATTATTTGCAGAATATATGATAATTTACATAGAAAACCCAAAAGAAAGTGAAGATCAATTAGTAGTATGAATAAGAGTTCAGTGAAGTTAAACAAGATTAATAAACAAATACTAATTGTAATTACACTATCAAGAAATAATTAGAGAAGGGAGCTTCAAGATGGCAGAAGAGTAAGACGCAGAGCTCACCTTCCTCCCCACAAATACATCAGAAATACATCTACATGTGGAACAGAACACCAACTGAACGCTGGCAGAAGACCTCAGACCTCCCAAAAGGCAAGAAACTCCCCACGTACCTGGGTAGGGCAAAAAAAAAAAGAAAAATCAGAGACAAAAGAATAGGGACAGGACCTGCAGCAGTGGGATGGAGCTGTGAAGGAGGAAAGGTTTCCACACACTAGGAAGCCCCTTCGCGGGCGGAGACGGTGGGTGGCGGACGGGGGGAGCTTTGGAGCCACGGAGGAGAGCACAGCAACAGGGGTGCAGAGGGCAAAGCGGAGAGATTCTCCCATGGAGGATCAGTGCCGACTGGCACTCACCAGCCCTGGCTCAGCCGCCAGGGTGGGCGGGGGCTGGGAGACAAGGCTCCGGCTTCGGAGGTCGGATCCCAGGGAGAGGACTGGGGTTGGTGGCGTGAACACAGCCTCCAGGAGGTTAGTGCGCCACAGCTAGCCGGGAGGAAGTCCGGGAAAGTCTGGAGCTGCCGAAGAGGCAAGAGACTTTTTCTTGCCTCTTTGATTCCTGGTGTGCGAGGAGAGGGGATTAAGAGCACCGCTTAAAGGAGCTCCAGACCTATAACCTACAACCTATAATAAAAAACAATATAAAAAAGAATATATATGTATGTATAATTGAATCACCCTGCTGTACACCAGACTCTAACACAACATTGTAAATCAACTATATTTCAATTAAAAAAAGGCAATAAAAGACAGCCTAGATAAATATGGAGATATGTATCATGTAATGAAGAAATCTTTATAAGACAGAAACAACTTTACTATCAAAGTTATTCTATACATTCCTGATGGACCACACACAGGCACTTAAAGCCCAGGGAAAGAAGGGGACACCTGGAAGCAGATGAACCAAGGACACCAAGGTAAAACTTACCTATTTCACTATTTTGTTCTGACAAAAATCCATGTTGATAATTCACAGAATGATTTTAATTTTTGAAAGTTTTTCTGCAATCTCTATTTCTATGGACAAGAGTCTCAAGCTCAACAATGTTCTTAGTTGTAATATCTTGTCTGAGGGGGGAAAAAGATTGAAATTCTAGGAAAAGTGAGTAGAGGACTCAGAGGAAAGCAATGCTATTAAGATCTCAAATTTAAGAGCTTTGAATTCTCTTACACATAATTTTCTTAAAAGCCTGCCTAATTTTACTTTTATTGTAGTCATCACCTTCAGACACTGATTATTTTGGAGAAGCAATCACAGAAACCTGAAAAATCAAAGTCTGATGAGAATCTCTAAATAAATCACGTTTCGGAAGCCCAACTCTAATGAGCAAGGAGTTTTCAACATAACAACACAAATTTTGTGTTTCTTCTCTACTGAGAAGGTGATGCACATATTAAAAACAGATGGATGGTTAAATAAAGAAAAATAATTGGGCTCAGAGAAGTCACTATCGGGTGAGTTAAAATGACATACAAATACAGATGAAAAGCAAGGGAGAAAGAGAAAACATGGGCTAATAGAATTTAAAATAATTACTTAATGTTTGCTTATAAAATCTTGCCATTAAAATAGTTTAGTTTTATATATTTATGTCCAGCATGTGAGTGGCTTCATTTTCGTACATTTGAATACTTGATCAAAGATACTCTATTTATTATTATTTTCCCAATTTGCTAGCTAATAGCTAGTTGTCTCAATACCTCTTACTAAGTAGTTTGTCTTTTCCCATTAATTTTAACACAAATTTTATATGTATGTCTTTTGGCTCCTCTGTCAAATCTCTAGATATTGGAGTTGTTCAGGTCTTAATTATGGATCCCCTTCACTTTGCTTTCTAGGTGTAGGCATTTTCAGGGCTTCTATGCTGACCACTGACAAATTCACATCTCCAGGACAGATCTTTGACTGCCAGATGGGACATATCTAACTTTCTACTATACATCTCTACATATCAAAATGCAACCCCTTATTTTACCCACAGAACATCGTTCCTCCTCTGGTATTCCTCTAGTTCAGAAATTAGCAGCACCATATATGCAGTATTTCAAGCTAGAAATTGAGAGAACTCATCCTTGAGGAAACCTTTTCCCAAAGGCTCTTACTCCTTCTCATCCAACCCTTCAGTTCAAGCTCTGTGCTCTGCCTGAGACTTATATCGACACAGTAAATAATGACTATCTCCTAAATAACGTACAATTATCCACTTTTTTTTTAACAAGTCATGTCATTTCTTCACATAACAGCTGGACCTCTGAAAAGTCAATGCTGGACTAAGTATCCTAGTTTGCCAGAATAACTATTCTTTTATTCACCACCAATGAGGTGTTTCTTAAAAATACCCAAGCCAAGCTATACAGAGTAACTAAGTTAAATGGGGTCTTTGTTTTAGGAAAAAGTACAGGGCACATATAATCAACTGACGTTTTCTTATATAATTTTTATAACCACCCTCTCAGGTACTAGATATTTTTAACCCATTTCACAGACCTGAAATTTGAAACATAAAACAGTTAGCTAACTTCTCAAAGTCTGTTGTCTGACTACATAATTGGCCTTTTTCCACAATGCTGTGCTGTCTCCCCTTAAGAGCTTTCTCAAGAATCAATGAAGGGCAGCTTTTTATTCAAGACAGTGGAGGAGTAAGAGCTGGAGATCACCTTCCTCCCCACAGATACACCAGAAATACATCTACATGTAGGACAACTCCTACAGAACACCTACTGAATGCTGGCAGAAGACCTCAGACTTCCCAAAAGGCACAAAAATCCCCATGTACCTGGGTAGGGCAAAAGAAAAGAGAAAAAACAGAGACAAAAGAATAGGAATGGGACCCACACCTTGGGGAGGGAGCTGTGAAGGAGGAAAAGTTTCCACACACGAGGAAGCCCCTTCACTGGCGGGGACATGGGGTGGGTGGAGGGAAAGCTTTGGAGCCATGAAGGAGAGCGCAGCAACAGGGATGCAGAGGGCAAAGCAGAGAGATTCCTGCACAGAGGATCAGTGCCAACCAGCACTCACCAACCTGAGATGATGGCCTGCTTGCTCCCCGGGGCAGGTAGGGGCTGGGAACTGAGGCTCTGGCTTCGGTGGTCAGACCCCAGGGAGAGGACTGGGGTTGGCTGCATAAAGACAGCCTGAAGGGGGCTAGTGTACCACAGCTAGCCGGGAGGGAGTCCAGGAAAAAGTGTGGACATGACAAAGAGGCAAGAGACCATTGTTTTGGGGTGCGTGAAGAGAGGGATTCCTTCCCCGTGTACCCACAGAAGGCAGAGCACTGCCTAAGTGAGCTCCAGAGACGGATGTGAGCCTTGGCTATCAGCTCAGACCCCAGAGATGGGCATGAACCACTAACTCCACCACTGCTGCCACCAAGAATCCTGTGTGCAAGCACAGGTCACTACCCACACCCCCCTCAGGAGCCTGTGCAGCCCACCACTGCCAGGGTCCCATGATCCAGGGACAACTTCCCCAGGAGAAAACACGCCGTGACTCAGGCTGTTGTAATGTTACACTGGCCAGCCGCAGGCTCGCCCCAGATTCCAATTATGACTACCGTACCCCTCCCTCTCCCCAACCTGAATGAGCAAGAGAGCCCTAATCAGCTGCTGGTCTAACCCCTCCTGTCAGGGCAGGGAACGGCTCCTGAGGATGGCCTACACACAGAGATGGGGCCAAAACGAAAGCTGAACGGCAGTAGCTGTGCAAACAAAGAAGAGAAAGGGAAATCTCTCCCAGCAGCCTCAGTAGCAGCGGATTAAATCCCCACAGTCAACTTGATAAACGCTGCTTCTGAAGAATACCTGAATAGACAACAAATGTTCCCCAAATTGAGGCGGTGGGCTTTGGGAGCAACTGTAGACTTGTGGTTTGCTTTCTGTGTCTAATTTGTTTCTGGTTTTATGTTTATCTTAGTTTAGTTTTTAGTGCTCACTATCATTGGTGGATTTGTTTATTGGTTTGGTGGCTCTCCTCTTTTATTGTTTTTAATTTCTTTTTAATTTTTTAAATGTTTTTCTCTTTTCTTTTTTTAATTTTTAAAATTTATTTTCTTTTTTCTCTTTCTGTGAGTGTGCATGTGTGTGTTTCTTTGTGTGCTTTTCTCTGTTTAGGTTTGCTTTTGCCATTTCTCCTAGGGTTCTGTCTCTTCTATTTTTTTTTTTACTAACTTCCTTTTCTTCTGATCCGTGGGGTGCGCAGGGTCTTGGTGCTCCAGTTGGGTGTCAGGCCTGAGCCTCCAAGGTGGGAGGGCTGAATCCAGGACATTGAACCACCAGAAACCTCCCAGCCCCAAGAAATACTAATTGGAAAGAGCTCTCCCAGAGATCTTCATCTCAGCACTAAGACTTAGTTCCACCCAACGGTCACCAAGCTCCAGTGCTGGATGCCCCAGGACAGGAACACAATGCCACTCACTAGCAGAGAGGCTGCCTAAAGTCATACTAACTTCACAGAAAATCCAAAACACACCACCGGATGCAGTCCTGCTCACCAAAGAGACACGATCCAGCCCCACCCACTAGAACACAGGCACCAGTCCCCTCCACCAGGAAGCCTACACAACCCACTGAACCAACATTACCCACTGGGGGCAGACAACAAAAACAACAGAAACTACAAACTTGCAACCTGTGAAAAGGAGACCCCAAACACAGTAAGTTAAGGAAAATGAGAAGACGGAGAAATATGCAGGAGATGAAGGAGCAAGGTAAAAACCCACCAGACCTAACAAATGAAGATGAAATAGGCAGTCTACCTGAAAAAGAATTCAGAGTAATGATGGTAAACATGGTCGAAAATCTTGGAAACAGAATGGAGAAAATAAAAGAAACGTTTAACAAGGACCTAGAAAAACTAAAGAGCAAAAAAAAGATGATGAAGAACACAATAAATGAAATTAAAAGTACTCCAGAAGGAATCAATAGCAGAATAACTGAGGCAGAAAAAGAGATAAGTGATCTGGAATTTAAAATAGTAGAAATAAACACTGAGGAGCAGACTGAAGATAAAAGAATGAAAAGAATTGAGGACAGTCTCAGAAACTTCTGGGACAACATTATATACACCAACATTTGAAATATAGGGGCTCCAGAAGAAGAAGAGAAAAAGAAAGGGACTAAGGAAATATTTCAAGAGATTATAGTTGAAAACTTCCCAAACATGGGAAAGGAAATAGTCAATCAAGTCCAGGAAGTGCAGAGAGTCCCATACAGGATAAATCCAAGAAGAAAGACATCAAAACACATATTAATCAAACTATTAAAAATTAAATACAAAGAAGAAACACTAAAACCAGCAAGGGAAAAGCAACAAATAACAAACAAGGGAGTACCCATAAGGTTAACAGCTGCTCTTTCAGCAAAAACTCTGCAAGCCAGAAAGGACTGCCAGGACATATTTAAAGTGATAAAAGGGAAAAAACTACAACCAAGATTACTCTACCCAGCAAGGATCTCATTCAGATTTGATGGGGAAATTAAAACCTTTACAGAGAAGAAAATGTTAAGAGATTCATCAACACCAAAACAGCTTTACAACAAATGCTAAAGGAACTTCTCTAGGCAGGAAACAAAAGAGAAGGAAAAGACCTATAATAACAAACCCTAAACAATTAAGAAAAATTTAATAGGAACATACATATTGATCATTACCTTAAATGTAAATGGATTAAATGCTCCATCCAAAAGACACAGACTGGCTGAATGGATACAAAAACAAGACCAATATATATGCTGTCTACAAGAGATCCACTTCAGACCTAGGGACAGGTATAGCCTTAAAGTGAGGGGATGGAAAAGATATTCCATGCAAATGGAAATCAAAAGAAAGCTGAAGTAGCAATTCTAATATCAGACAAAATAGACTTTAAAATAAAGACTTTTACAAGAGACAAAGAAGGACACTACATAATGATCAAGGGATCAATCCAAGAAGAAGATATAACAATTGAAAATATTTATGCACTCAACATAGGAGCTCCCCAATACATAAGGCAAATGCTAACAGCCATAAAAGGGGAAATCGACAGTAACACAATAATAGTAGGGGACTTTAACACCCCACTTTCACCAATGGACAGATCATCCAAAATAAAAACAAAGAAGGAAACACAGGCTTTAAAAGACACATTAGACCACATAGACTTAATTGATATTTATAGGACATTCCATCCCAAAACAACAGAATACACTTTCTTCTCCAGTGCTCATGGAACATTCTCCAGGACAGATCATATCTTGGGTCACAAATCAAGCCTAGGTAAATTTAAGAAAATTGAAATCATATCAAGTATCTTTTCCAACCACAGTGCTATGAGACTAGATATCAATTACAGGAAAAAAATCTGTAAAAAATACAAACCCATGGAGCCTAAACAACACACTACTAAATAACCAAGAGATCACTGAAAAAATCAAAGAGGAAATCAAAAAATACCTAGAAACAAATGACAATGAAAACACAACAACCCAAAACCTATGGGATGCAGCAAAAGCAGTTCTAAGAGGGAAGTTTATGGCAATACAATCCAACCTCAAGAAACAAGAAAAATCTCAAATAAACAACCTAACCTTACACCTAAAGCAATTAGAGAAAGAAGAACAAAACAAAACCCCAAGTTAGCAGAAGGAAAGAAATCATAAAGATCAGATCAGAAATAAATGAAAAAGAAATGAAGGAAACAGTAGCAAAGATCAATAAAACTAAAAGCTGTTTCTATGAGAAGACAAACAAAATTGATAAACCATTAGGCAGACTCTTCAAGAAAGAAAGGGAGAAGACAAATCAACAGAATTAGAAATGATAAAGGAGAAGTAACAACTGACACTGCAGAAATACAAAGGATCATGAGAGACTACTATAGGCAACTATATGTCAATAAAATGGACAACCTGGGAGAAATGGACAAATTCTTAGGAAAGTACAACCTCCCAAGACTATTGCAGGAAGAAAAAGAAAATATGAACAGAACAATCACAAGCACTGAAATTGAAACTGTGATTAAAAATCTTCCAACAAACAAAAGCCCAGGACCCATGGCTTCACAGGTGAATTCCATCCAACATTTAGAGAACAGCTAACACCAATCCTTCTCAAACTCTCCCAAAATATAGTACTGGGAGGAACACTCCCAAACTCATTCTACAAGGCCACAATCACCCATATACCAAAACCAGACAATGAGGTCAAAAGAAAGAAAACTACAAGCCAATATCACTGATGAATATAGATGCAAAAATCCTCAACAAAATACTAGCAAACAGAATCCAACAACATATAAAAAGGATCATACACCATGCTCAAGTGGGATTTATCCCAGGAATGCAAGGATTCTTCAATATATGCAAATCAATCAATGTGATACACCATATTAACAAATTGAAGGATAAAAACCATATGATCATCTCAATAGATGCAGAGAAAGCTTTCAGCAAAATTCAACAACGATTTATGATAAAAACTCTCCAGAAAGTAGGCAGAGTGGGAACCTACCTCAACATAATAAAGGCCATATGTGACAAGCCCACTGCCAACGTAGTTCTCAATGGTGAAAAACTGAAACCATTTCCTCTAAGATAAGGAAGAAGACAAGGTTGACCACCCTCACCACTATTATTCAAAATACTTTCGGAAGTTTTATCCATGGCAATCAGAGAAGAAAAAGAAATAAAAGGAATCCAAATCGGAAAAGAAGAAGTAAAACTGTCACTGTTTACAGATGACATACTATACATAGAGAATCCTAAAGATGCTACCAGAAAGCTACTAGAGCTAATCAATGAATTTGGTAAAGTAGCAGGATACAAAATTAATGCACAGAAATCTCTCGCATTCCTATACACTAATGATGAAAAATCTGAAAGAGAAATTAAGGAAACACTCTCATTTACCATTGCAACAAAAAGAATAAAATACCTAGGAATAAACCTTCCTAAGGAGACAAAAGACCTGTAGGCAGGAAACGATAAGACACTGATGAAAGAAATTAAAAATGATACAAACAGATGGAGAGATATGCCACATTCTTGGATTGGAAGAATCAACATTGTGAAAGTGACTATACTAGCCAAAGTAATCTACAGATTCAATGCAATCCCTATCAAATTATGAATGGCATTTTTCACAGAACTAGAACAAAAAATTTCAATTTGTATGGAAATACAAAACACCACAAATAGCCAAAGCAATCTTGAGAACGAAAAACGGAGCTGGAGGAATCAGATTCCCTGACTTCAGACTATACTACAAAGCTACAGTAATCAAGACAGTATGATAATGGCAAAAAACAGAAATACAGATCAAGGAACAGGATAGAAAGCCCAAAGATAAACCCATGCACATATGGTCACCTTATTTTTGATAAAGGAGGCAAGAATATACAATGGAGAAAAGACAGCCTCTTTAATAAGTGGTGCTGGGAAAACTAGACTGCTACGTGTAAAAGACTGAATTAGAACACTCCCTAAAACCATACACAAAAATAAACTCAAAATGGATTAAAGACCTAAATGTAAGGCCAAACACTATAAAACTCTTAGAGGAAAACATAGGCAAAACACTCTATGACATAAATCACAGCAAGATCCTTTTTGACCCACCTCCTAAAGAAATGGAAATAAAAACAAAAATAAACAAATGGGATCTAATGAAACTTAAAAGCTTTTGCACAGCAAAGGAAACCATAAACCAGATGAAAAGACAACTCTCAGAATGGGAGAAAATATTGGCTAACGAAGCAACTCACAAAGGATTAATCTCCAAATTATACAAGCACCTCATGTAGCTCAGTATCAAAAAAACAAAAAACCCAATCTAAAAATGGGCGGAAGACCTAAATAAACATTTCTCCAAATAAGATATACAGATTACCAATAAACACGTGAAAGGGTGTTCAATATCACTAATGATTAGAGAAATGCAAATCAAACCCACAATGAGGTATCACCTCACACTGGTCAGAATGGCCATCAACAAAAAATCTACAAACAATAAATGCTGGAGAGGTGTGTAGAAAAGGGAACCCTCTTGCACTGTTGGTGGGAATTTGAATTGACACAGACCCTATGGAGAACAGTATGGAGTTTCCTTAAAAAACTAAAAATAGAACCACCGTATTACCCAGCAATCTCACTACTGGGCATATACCCTGAGAAAACCATAATTCAAAAAGAGACATGCACCACAATGTTCACTGCAGCACTATTTACAATAGCCAGGACATGGAAGCAACCTAAGTGTCCACTGACAGATGAATGGATAAAGAAGATGTGGCACATATGTACAGTGGAATATTACTCAGCCATAAAAAGAAACGAAATTGACTTATTTGTAGTGAGGTTGATGGACCTCGAGTCTGTCATACAGGGTGAAGTAAGTCAGAAAGAGAAAAACAAATACCATGCTAACACATATATTTGGAATCTAAAAAAAAAATGGTTCTGATGAACCTAGGGACAGGACAGGAATAAAGATGCAGTCGTAAAGAATGGACTTAAGGACATGGGGAGGGAGAAGGGTAAGCTGGGACAAAGTGAGAGAGTGGCATTTACATAAATACACCGGCAAATGTAAAACAGAAAGCTAGCGGGAAGCAGCTGCATAGCAAAGGGAGATCAGCTCGATGCTTTGTGATCACCTAGACGAGTGGGATAGGGATGAAGGGAGGGAGGCCCAAGAGCGAGGGGACATGGGGATATATGTACACATATAGCTGATTCACTTTATTATACAGCAGAAACTAACACACCATTGTAAAGCAATTATACTCCAATAAAGATGTTAAAAAATAAAAAAAAGAAGAATCAGTGAAGAATTAGAAATATCCTTTCTTCAAAATCTCCCGGCTGAGCCAAGGTCTAAATTTCCCGTGGAGATCTTACCACGGGCAATGTCACCAAAGCTTCACAACTTTAACTACCGCTTCAGTGAACTACCTGTTCATCCAATTCCTGCACATCTACTTTAACACAAAACAATTTAGAAGTTAATAAAGATAAGAACTCTTCTCATTATAGTCTCTGTCGTCTCAAGCTGCTTTCCCATAGTTCATGAATACACGAAATTCAAAATGCCAGTCTCCAAGTTTTCAATATAATTTTAATGGCAGTGAAACTTTTACAGAGGTTATTTTGCCACAGTGGTTAAACATTTCTGTTAAATACAGCAAGAAATAAGCATTAACTGACATATGAGTATGTAGCCTGAAATTTTATGTACCCAAGGAAAATGTTCAGAAATAGTTTTCTTATTCTTTGCTAAATTGCAAACCTACAGATTTCTGACCCTTGTGAAATGCTGGATAGATGGAGCATTATTTACCAAGATGGAGAAAGGAAATGAAGGCAGAAGATTTGGGAAGGTGGGGTGGTGGGATGAAGATAAGGTTTTCTTTTCTGACTCTAACTTGCTTTCCACTGCTTTTGCTGTTTTCGCTAGTGTGTCAGAGCACAGTTTCCCAAAATTTCCCAAAATAAGAACGACTTGGGTCTTTTTAAAAATCCAGAGTTCTAGGTATTTTCCTTGGAAATTCTGACTCTGTGTTCTGAAATGGGACTTGAAGAACCTGTATTTTTAACAGCATGTTGAGAGGTTATTTATTACCAAAAAGACAATTGTGAAATATTTAGTAGACCATCCAGGAGCTACATAATTAACATTAATAAGTAGGTTATTTCTGTAAGGGGAGGGGATTTTTTTGAAAGCTAGTTAAACGTATCCTCTATTAAAAGGATAGAATTTAGTGCTTTAGAGCTTTTTAATGAATATTTTAAAATATATTTTGCTGAAACGGCAAAAATACTTTAATTCATTTAGAGTTAGCATTATAGCCTCAGAATGACTTCTGAGTTGGCTTTTTAGAAACCTTCAGATCATGTTCCAAAATTTACCTTTGATGTCTATGAAACTTCAGAAAAGCACTATTAAAATATACATGGAAAAAGTAATAATATCAAAAAATATCAAAGTAACTCTTACAAATACACAAGAAAAAAAGATAAACAATCTAACCTAATAGAAAAAAGAGGGTATATAAAAAGAGGAAAATTTAATGACCACTACAAATGAAAAGATGTTCTAATGCATTAGTAACTAAAGAGATGCAACTTAAAATCACATGAAGTTCCAATTTTCATTCATTTGCTTGGCAACTTTAAAGTAATAATACCAACCGTTGACAAGGAATAAATTTGTTGTACCAATCCACAGAGTAATTCAATGATATCCAGTAAGGTTAGGGTGACTTATAAATTATATTATCAAACTGTGACTTTTTAAAAGTAAAACAGTATACTAAAACATATAAAATTTTGTAATATTTAGTATACTTATTTACTGACTGACAAATTATTTTTTATTACATTGATGGACCTATAAATAGTTCTGTTCAAAATTGTTTTCAAAAATGAAATTCTTCAAAAATTTTAAACTGTAATTGAAGCAAAATGGAAAAATAACTTATTTATATTTCTTATTTACACATTAAAAATAGCAAAGGGACTTCCCTGGTGGTGCAGTGGTTAAGAATGCACCTGCCAATACAAGGGACACTGGTTCGAGCCCTGGTCTGGGAAGATCCCACATGCTGTGGAGCAACTAAGCCTGTGCACCACAACTACTGAGCCTGCACTCTAGAGCCTGTGAGCCACAACTACTGAAGCCTGCACCCCTAGAGCCTGTGCTCCACAACAAGAGAAGCCCCCGCAGTGATAACTCCATGCACTGCAAAGAAGAGTAGCTCCCGCATGCTGCAACTAGAGAAGGTCCGCGCACAGCAACAAAGACCCAATACAGCCATAAATAAATAAATAAAAATAGCAAACAGTATAATTATTCTGGGAAATATTTATATACTTAAAGCAGTTTGTTAGTCATAATTATATCTGGTTATTTTCTGAAAAATGTACTTCTCATAATAAAGTTGATTATTGATTTTTAATAAAATTATCTGCAATCTTTTCCAAAGTTGATTCCAAAGGTGTTGTCACCACCAAAAGTTATCATCAGAGCTTAGCTTTTTAACTGAATTTTATAAAACATTCATAACATTGCCAAATGTTTAATTTCTAGCAGAATAAACTTCCAAAAGCTTTATCTTGGTTCCATTAATTGGATGCTCAATTGAACCATATTTAGATCTAATTTTCTACATGAAACATCTAAATGGCATTATTCAACTGTTTGTGATTTTTCTCTGCTGCTAATGGAGCTAACATATTAACAGCTCTTGCTGCATATTTCGTTAAGTACTGAAAAGATCTGGAATAAAAAATGAATACAATTTAAATAAGAAAGCAGTAATTTGATCTAAATGAAAAGCCATGCTTCTCAGACTGGTATGCTTGCATACTTTCTCCAAATTCACAAATGAAACATATGAAAAGGACATCTTCAGGCAGTTTTTTTAGTGTAATTGTTAACTTTTGAAATACCAGCTAATATTTTGTCCTCAGATTTGTATTTCAAGAGATCAGTGTTAACCTTTATGAGCCCAATAGTGGATAGAAAACACCAATGGATATATTATACAGGTTTTATGGATGCCATAATCTTTCTTGAGAGGGAAATTCAGTACTTACTTTTTAATTAAACACACTTTTATAAGCTCACTGCTGAAGCATTATTTCAAAGTAAGTGATCAATAAATACATAGCTGGAGGTGTCTGAGGGATGACAAAACCACTCTAGCAGGACCAAGCAACCACTCTCTGTGTGCTCAGCTTCTATTCTCTGCACATTATTCACATGTACCTAAGCTCTTAGTTCCTTTGTTTTCTCCAACCTCAACATATGGTGGCCTGCCAGTTTCATTTAAGTGGACAGGATGAAAAATCGTGTCCAACGCTTACCCCACCATCATGCAAGATTGGAAGGAGTTAGCTGTCCCTAGCCACTGCTGACCCACTGCGTATTGTTTTATCAATCATCAACACTGCATGCTACCCTTGAAAGGGAGGTACTAGCCATGTTTTGTTTGAAGTGGGTCAGGAAAATAAAGTCAATTTTCAGATTTAACCCCCTATTGACACTTAAACTCTCAACATTTCATTTGTCTCACATTTTTGTACAGCCATGACTAAAGCTGGAGGTATTAGACAAAATGGACATTTAACAAATCCATGCTAGTTTTTAATCAATTCAATTGATTATAATACTTCATTAAAAAGAAAAATTCAGGACAGATGCTAAATCGATCAGGATGTATGGACAAGAATAGTAGAGTGGCACTCATGGGAACAAATGAGGATGTCTGGTCTCCCCAGGATTGAAACTGTGCACACACTGCAACCCAGTTATTCCCCTTCTATATATTCATTAGAAACTCTTACACATGTGTACCTAAAGTATAGAGAAGGGTTTTCATTATAGCATTTGGATAAATACATTATGGAACATGACAGGATACAGCAGACTGGGATCTATAGTATCAATGTGGGTAACTCTCAACGAGAATAAGTGGGAAGAAATAATATTCACATGAATATTAAAAACTCACAGTAGGGCTTCCCTGGTGGCGCAGTGGTTGAGAGTCCCCCTGCCGGTGCAGGGGACGCGGGTTCGTGCCCCGGTCTGGGAGGATCCCACGTGCCGCGGAGCGGCTGGGCCCGTGAGCCATGGCAGCTGAGCCTGCGCGTCCGGAGCCTGTGCTCCGCAGCGGGAGAGGCCGCAGCGGTGAGAGGCCCGCGTACTGAAAAAAGAAAATTAAACTCACAGTACACTAGTAAGTGTTATATATAAACATATATATTCTAATGAAACTTTAAAATCATAAAGGTAAACATCAGGCTCATAATAATTGCACCTCTGTACAGGGAGAAAAGGAAATGAACCTGAGGTGTACTCCAATTATAAGGGAGTGTAATATAAATGGAACAGGGTATGCGTTAATAGTGATCATTTCTGGTTGGAGTTAAATAGGTATTTCTTATTTTATTTAGTATATTATTTTTTTCAAATTTCACTCAAAATCAAAATAATATCATAAGGAACAATATTCAGTTTAACTTGGAATCACCTTGTTACATACTTACTTTGCCTACAAAATTCCCTGCCTCCCTCCTTGCCACCTCTAAGGGATTCAAAAAAGGAAGTATGATTTCTATGTATAAAATAGATAGCTAATGAGAACCTACTGTATAGCACAGGGAACTCTACTCGGTACTCTGTGGTGACCTAAATGGGAAGGAAATCCAAAAAAGAGGGGATATATCTATACATATGGCTGTACAACAGAAAGTGTACAACACTTTGCTGTACAACAGAAACTGACACAACAGTGTAAGGCAACTATATTCCAATAAAAAAAATAAGATAAGTATGGAAAATGTGGTACTTTATTAAACTTTTTATAAATATACAATCAAATATATAACCAGCACATCACTGTTCTTGACACATTATCCATACACAATCACAGAGTATGAGGACAGAGAAGAATATGTGTGGAATTTGACTTCTGAATAAAGGAAATCATGCTCATGTTTAACTATCTACAATATATATTCTTAAAAGAGATAAATAACATTTCAGAACTGACATTATTACAATGAGAAATGATTGAAACATGCTAATAAAATCTATATAAGCTTTAAGGAAACAATGAATACTTGTCTAACTGTCTTTTAATGTATAAAAGATGGGAACAGCTACCTTCATGCAAATTAACTAGACTTTAGTTGCACTAATTAAGAAAACTACAGCTTAGTCAATCAAAGGTAGTAGATTAGTTACAATGGATGTCAAAATCATTCTTTATTAAATTAGGTTTAGAAACATATCTAGCTTGAAAATACATAGAAAAAAGTTTGGTTGTGCAGATTAGTATGATTTCAGTGGAACATGTATCATCTTAAAAATCTGATAAGGGGCTTCCCTGGTGGCACAGTGGTTGAGAGTCCACCTGCCGATGCATGGGACACGGGTTCGTGCCCCTGTCCGGGAAGATCCCATATGCCACGGAGAGGCTGGGCCTGTGAGCCATGGCCGCTGGGCCTGCGCATCCGGAGTCTGTGCTCCGCAAAGGGAGAGGCCACAACAGTGAGAGGCCCGCAAAAAAAAACAAAAACAAAAAAATCTGATAAGAACTTTCCAATCCATAAAACACTGTAAGAGAAAACTGTGAGTCAGGCTAGACACACATTTCAAAGAACTGATGAGATTGCAAATCACTTATGCCTCACTCTCGAATTACTTTGATAATGTTCAGCACTTGCAGAGTGTTTTCTAGCTTCAAAGAGCCTACAAACTTTAACTAATTAATCCTTACACTACCCAGTGAGATAGTGATAAGAAACCCCTTGAAGAGAGCATCTAACTATATAATTCACACTTGCATATACAGAATTCAGCATATATGTCATGTGTTTTCCTATCTCTCTATTTCAGTAAATCTTAAGAGAGATGATATCCATATGTGAATACATGATGCATGGCCGTCTATTGTGTATAAAATTATGTACACTGCACTCAATCTGCAACTAAAAGCTAACAAAGAAAGATATATGTACAGCCAACACATGAAAACATCTGGTACATTCTGCTGTATTTTCTTTTCTCATTCATTTTACATCTTGTTCTTGGCCATTCCAGAGTGGACTTGATTTGAATAAGCTAAAACTCTTCCATGGAGGATATACAATTTTCTTGTTAATGTTTAAATTATTTTTATTTGTTCTGAAATAAAGGGTTTTTAAATTAAAAACCTATAAATTATGCTGAATATAAGAGAATACCATATGGGAAAGCTTCACCCAAATGAAACAATATTTAACTACTGTATTAAGAATTCTCTCTAGTAGGATTCCCTTCTCTCTGCAGGTAGCTGGCTACAGCAGTCTACCAAAACAAATCTATTCCTGCAGTAAAGGCCAACACTAGGTCACTCAGAGAGAGCACTTTCTGTCTGCAAAGGGCTCTACATCTTTTTGCTGAAATAGGGGAAACCCTTATCCAGTTTTCCTGTTTAACTAAAAATTCATTTAAAAATTAATCTTATTCTTTATCATTTCAAAGAAATTCTGCTTTCCTTCAAATTGCTTGGCCCTTATCTAATCTCTATAAATATCTAAAATTACACAGATATACACAAAAGAAACTGTACAATTGGATGACCATCCAAAGTGTCCACATGTTCTGTTTTAAAAATTCTCTCATGTACTATTTGCATTAAAGTTGTAGTTATCATTCAGTGGATGATCTATTTTACCAACCTCCCCATTGAAGTCAGTATGTACAATGTGAGCAACAAGATTTCCATTTGCACACACTTTATTTATAACTAAACTTATACAGTTAAAACGATCAGCTTTGTTGTCAAAGACGGACACTGCTCAAACTTTAATTTTTAAAATATTCTTCTTTTCAAGGTCCAAGCATTTTTCCACTTAAGTTGATCTAAAACAGACTGTTGAACATTTAAATGGAATGAAAAAAGTAAGCTGAAAATATTTTATTTCTTAGTGTAAAAAATAGAGTCATTTCAGTTCTTCCTTAATTAATTACACAGGACTGTGAAAGAGCTAATGTGCCATATTGATTTATTACTTGAGTCTCTAGAGACAATAAGACTTAATTCATTAGCAAGGGGAAATAAATTAAGGGTTTTTACACGGATCTACCTTAAAACAACTGAGACTTTTACAAACACTAAGCTCATATTCTTTCCAGTTACAATTAAATTGATTATTTCTTTCTTCTTCTCCTCTATGCTTTTCAATCTTACTAGAGATGTAAAAAGTTAGGATTGGAACATGGAACAAAGAGAGCTTTCCTATAGAAAGAGTCGTAAAGATTTTTCACAGGAGACTGAGGTCTCAGATGAAGAGTAGAAATGATATGGGAATGTAAACTGGTACAGTCACTACGGAAAAGAGTATGGAGGTCCCTCAAATATTAAAAATAGAGCTAGCGTATGTTCTAAAAGTTACATTTCTGCATATATATCTAAAGGAAATGAAACCACTACCTTGAAGTGATATCTATATCCCAATGTTCACTGCAGCATTATTCATAATAGCCAACATATGGAAACAACCTAAGTATCTGTTGATGGTAAATGAACAGCCTAAGTGTCCATTGACAGTAATTTCCAGATAAAGAAAATATGGTGTGTGTATGTGTGTGTGTGTGTGTATGTATATAATGGAATACTATTCAGCCATAAAGAGAAGGAAATCCTGCCATTTGTAACAATATGGATGGACCTTAAAGGTACTGAGCTAAATGAAATCAGTCAGACAGAGAAAGAACAAATCCCGTATTTTCTCATCTATATGTAGAATCTTAAAAAAGCCACTCACAGAAATAGAGGGTAGAATGGTGGTTCCCAGAGGCTGGGGGTTTGGGGAAATGGGGAGATTTGGTCAAAGGGTACAAACTCCCAGTTTTAAGATGAGTAAGTTCTGAGGATCTAATGTACAGCATGGTGACTATAGTTAACAATACTGTATTTTATGCTTGAAACTTACTGAGAGAATAGATCTTAAATGCTCTCACTGCACCTGACCCCTGAAAGATGGTTAACTACCATGTGAGGTGATGAATGTGTTAAGTAACCTTACTGTGGTAATCATTTTGTAGTATACGCAAGTATTAAATCTTCACATTGTACACCTTTAACTTGTACAATGTTATGTTTCAGTTATATCTCAATAAAGCTGGAGGGGGAGAATATCAAGGGATTTTTTAAAAGAGTAGAAATGATAAAAGCTTTGGCAGTAATATTAATCAGGGTTCTCCAGAGAAACAGAACCAACAAGATATGTGTGTGTGTGTGTGTGTGTGTGTGTGTGTGTGTGTGTGTGTGTGTGTGTGTGTATATCAAAAGAGAGAGATTTATTAAGGATTTGGCTCATATGACGGTGGAGATTTGGCAGGTTCAAAATCTGCAGGGTGGGCCAGCAGGCTGGAAACCCAGGAAAGTGTTGCATTTCAAGTCCAAAGGCAGACTTCTGGCAGAATTCCCTCTTCTTCTAGGGAAGTCAGTCTTTTTCTGTCCAGGCCCTCAACTGATTGGATGAGGTCTACCCACCATTATGAAAGATCGTCTGCTTAACTCATAGTTTATTGATTTAAATGTTAACCTCATCTTAATAAATACTTTCACAGAAACCTCTCAAATAATGTTTGACCAAATATCTAGGCACTGTGACCTAGCCAATTTGACACATAAAATTAACAATTACAGCAGAGAAAGAAATTTTGTAAGATCTAATATGCACTGAAATACCTTTCATATATTTAGTCTGATTCCATCTGGATATAGACAGCCAAGGAAAGATGGAGAAATATTTATTCTCATAATAGAGACAAGGTCATGACCTTCCTAACTCACTCCCAGGATTGTCATAGAAAAGGAGAAACACATCTACTGCTCATACTTTATGAGCAGTCTCTCTACCGATAGATCACAAACTTGAAAACATCTGCCTACATAGAGCCACTTGTCTGGGGAAGACATCATCAGAATTTGAGCTTGAACTCTAATGATTAGCCTTGGGATTTTTGACCTTAGTTGAACAGATTTCAAAGCCTAAAAGTAGTTCTCTTTTGCAAGAGAAGTTGACTCTTCAAACACCCTATCCTGGAAAAATCTAACCTAGCAGAACATTTGGTTATGAGATGATTAAAACAAACAAACAAACAAAAACCTAACAAGGAAAAAAACCTGACTGTAGACAGCCAGTTCAATGGGCATCAAGAAAAAGTACTTTGTATACTAATATCAAAGTTTGTCAGAATTATAAACAAGTCAGCATGTCCACAAATTGTCCCCTGTTTTGAAATCCTTCATTTTTGAGTGTGGATTTATCTTCACAAATTATTATTGTTTTTTATGACTGTATGCATGTATGGGTCCTGCAACATTTGCATATGAGAGGTCACACATGGAGAACCTATACATATAAGGCCAGTAACGAGACTGGTATCTGGGTCTTGTGAAATGACTTAGCCTAGAGTGAGAGGAGACATTTTTCTTCTCTCTGGGTCTCTCATTTGTAAGAAGGCAAACTACGAAATGATTACAAATAAGGTCTAAACAAAGAAGGACACAGTCTCTAGTGTCCAACTTGTTGTTATCCTTCCTGTAAATCCCTCATGCCATCTCAGAGACTAACGTTAGATCCTGGTCTTGCATACCTAAATGGGGAGGACTCATGCAGTAGTTTCCTGGGGAGATTTGGTCTAAACATAGAAATAAATGACATGCAGATAAGTGGGCAGTGGTCCAGGGCCAGATTTCCTGACTGAGGCATATATAAACCTATCAGGGATTCCTAGAAATATTTGGGGAAATGAAACTGGTTAATAATGCTCTTATAAAATTAAGCAAAAAGGACATCACAGACTACAGTGTACTGAGCAGAAAAGTGAGACCGCACATAGCAATTCAATCTGGGTTTTGGGTAAATCCCCCAATATCCCAAATTAGTGTTATATCATAAAACATGTTTGAAATGGGTTATATAAAAACCATTTGATTTCTAGTTGCTTTTCATTATTAAAGGGAAGGTAAACCTCATGAAATCTAACCTTAAATTTTAAGGCTATTTTAACTTCAATAAAACTTACTTAACTTGGGATAAACAAATGTGAATTTTCTTGTTTTTTGATGTTAAGATGATAGGATTAAACCAGAACCTCCTTGGGATTTTTACTGTCTGGTGTCATGGCCACCATGCTAAATGATAAACACTGTGCAAGATTAACAACAGAATGTTTGTATCACGATTTCCCCTCTTCAGAATAAGGTTGTTTTAAATTATGACCATGAAATGTGTCTTCCAACATCAAGAGCCAAGCAATATTATTTAACAATAACAACAACAAAACTTTGGCAAGAGTAATACTACCAAAAGATACTACCACATTTTTATTGGCATGTAGAAAGGAAGTAGAAAATTTTCACTTCAGTAATATTCAGAGACTCTTAATCATATTTTTGACACGTGTCAAGATGTGCCCCGAGCACTAATTCCAGCTTTTAAAATCCTCTTTTTTAAGTTTTTGTTTTAACTTTACTTACGAGTTGGGTCAAACAAAGTCCCACACAACTTCAATCACTGTCCTGACATTGTGTCTGCTCCTGAACTTTGTGCAGAAACAAAAAAACTAAATAGCATTATAGGTTGACCAAAAAAATACATGGAAAAATGTATAATATATGTTGACTCTCCATTTCTACAACCTCTTGATCAATATTTGTTTTTTACCTTGAACATTGACATTAAATTTTTTAAGGTACATTTTCTTTAAACAGGGATACCAATTATGTTTTCTTTCCCTTTTGTTAAAAAACAATTTTGAATCTTTTCTGTTTTTTAAAAGTTCAAGTATATCATTATTCTAGTAAATAGAAATTATACTTATTCAAGCATATATTTGCTGCTCATTTTATCTTACTCTCTATGCTGCCAGCATAATCCCTTTATGGACGAATATATTTTTTTCTCTCAGTTTATTCTCTGAAGATTGAATAAGAAGGATTTTAGTGACTTTATAACTCTTTTGGAAAGAGATCTCAAAACTAAGTCCTTCCATTCTTCCATTCTTCATTTTCAACTCAATTGTATGACCAAATGTGTTCCAAAGGTAACTGGAATTGTTCATAATTCATGTTCTCCTGGATCTAAGAATCTTTAAAAATATTAGCTAGAAACTTCTCTGGATTATGGTAATGTTAATAGAGATTATTCTGAAGGTTTCTTGGAGTTGAGTAGGGTTTCTAAATACATAAAATTAATGAACATATAAAGGTTGAAAAATATGATAACCAGAAGAAATCTTAAGTACAAGAATTAGTGAAATATATACAGTGCCTTTTTCATGCAAATTACATACAGTCAGCCCTCCATATCCGTTGGTTCACACCTGCAGATTCAACCAACTGCAAATTGAAAATATATATTTTTTAATTCCAGAAACTTCCATAAAGCAAAAGTTGAATTTGCCATGCCGAGCAATGATTTACATAGCATTTACATTATTAGGTATTATAAGTAATCTACAGATGATTTCAAGTATATAGGAGGATGTACATAGGTTATATGCAAATACTATGCCATGTTGCATAAGGGACCTGAGCATTGGCAAATTTGGGTATTTGCAGGGAGGTCCTGGAACCCATCCCCCACGGAAACTGAGGGGCAACTGTATATCTTTTTAAAAGGAACAGCTCCTAATGCACTTATTTGGTTCTTTCTCTGCAATTATGCTAACAAGTATCATGCTGAGAAAGGATTAGTCCTGATGGACAATCAAAGACAATGCTTCCTTCCTGGTAAAAAGGTGAGAAAAGATGTCAGCATCTGAGCTGCAGTTATTAGGCATTGCAGCAGGAGGTCCATATGACCAGTTAGTGAGCATGATCAGAGTTTGCTAAAGTAGAGAAACTGCCTAGTCACGAGGCAGCCTCCTCTGTGCCATCATATATGTAACATCTCTGATTTGGTGGGTGGAAACCGCACCACACACATCTCCCTGACAGTTTGACTTAGCGTCCTTCTCTCAGCTTGGCAGCCATGACACCTGGCCAGGTAAAAACTCCTGGTGAGATGAAGCATTTGCCATAGCAGCAGGACATGTGTACCTGCAAAATCTGAAGGAACAGAAAACATTCCTTAAAGGAAGAACCAGGAAGGACCAACCTATTTAGTTCTATATTAACAACAATAAAACATGAGAAAGCAAGATTTTAAACACAAGATTAAAGTGTGTTCATTGTATCCTCATAATGGTAACTAATGAGATGAAAAGAGAACAAAATCTCCTGATAATTTTAATGATATTGCTGAGTGATTATGATACGTTTTCATATATTTGTATATTTCAGTTTGTATTTTATTCAATATGACCTCCTGAAAATATTTTCCTTGATATCAAAGTTTGAAACCTAAAAATCAGGTGAGATTTATTTTCTCTTTACTGTTAATTGTTGACATTATGTCAAAACTCAATTCCAACATTTTTGAGATCTTCATTTAAGTAGCATAATAGGGTATGTGTTCGCTTGCCCTATATATATTGTATAGACTACTGATATTAGCATGAGAAAACCATAGGTCTCCAAATGAACTAATCATATAATACTAAGTAAACATGGCTTGTCTAAAAAATATGGGTTAGGTTACATTCCAAATGGACAACGTGGAATAAAAACATGGTATCTTAGAAATGGGTGTCTAATACAATCATTTTGAATGTACCTCCCAGAGACTGCTTTAAGGCAAAGGTGACCACAAGGCCAGTGGTAGATGGTTACAAGCTGTCTTTCCCAACATCTGTGTAAATAGATTCAAAGAACCAAAGGCTGCAGTTTCAAAAATTAAACTACAAAAGGCCATATCTATAACTGTACACAAAATCGCCTTGTCTACCCCTTCTTCTTACCCCCTACTACTTCTGGTGCTGTTAAAGAAAAAGAATGTCTGAGGACCACCAAGGAGAAAAAGGGCAGAAAGAGGACATGGGAATAATTATTTTCAAGGGTGCCTTGAAAAAGTCATTAGTCCTTCTTTCTGGATTCTAGAGAAGCAATATCTGTGCATATAAATCAAGGCAGTGTGCTTAAGATATATGTGTTTGTAAAAATGGGCAGTTTCGATTGATACTTTTCTTTCTATTTTACTATTGTCTTAAGCTATAGCAAGATTTTTAAATATGGCACATAGGAATGATATGCTACCATGGTGGCATTTGTGAACACTGACACAAGAATTATGGCTACCCCACTTCTCAGCAAGAAGGCTCAAGGAGTCCTTCTCTGTATCCTTAACCCACCCATCTAATATGATCATCTACAGTCAAGGAAATAGAATACAGATTTTGATCAAAAGAGAAAAAATATAAGTCAGTTAGGTTGTGGAGAGGGGTAGGGGAGTGATGGTGGTGGTGGTGTACTTCAGCTTTTAAAAACTTAGCCTTTAACCTGTATGGAGCCCTATGTGTCAGATGCACAGTATACAGTTAAACCACTTCAAGGTAAAGATGAAAAATTTAGACTTTGAGAGTTTCCTAAGGATAGTAGAGTTCACACATGGCAGTGCTGAGACCAAATTTATCTCACTCCAAAATCCCTTTTCTTTCCTCCAAACCCTATTATATATCTTCCATAATTATCAATTCACAGATGAGAAATTTGCTGACATTGGAGTAATTTAAAATTAAGATTCAGGAAAAAATTTAAAATATACACTAGCTTCCCTAAGTAACTAGCATGCTACTTTCTTTCTGATTGGGACGGCTGTGCCTTCTTTTGTTTACTAATTGCTCAAAACCCAGTCTATTCTCTACCCAAATAATACCACAGTGAATAGCATTTTTATTTACTCCATTCCATGGTCCTTACTTCCTTCCTCTGTAGCTTTATTACATACCATCTTTTCTGAAGCAGCTAAAGTCCTTTTTGTTTTAGAATCAGCTAGGAAATAAGAAATATGTTGTATAATGTACTATATCTCTATGATCTGAGACCACATTTTCACATTCCCATTTTATTTTTCATTGCTTTTTTGTTTGTTTGTCCATTTAATGGAATGATAAAATGAGACCTTGTGTGAAACGGTCAGTTTTGTTTTCAGACCTTCAACAATGCCTGTAGGCCTTCTGTGTAAAGCATCGGTTCCTCGAACTGGCAGAAATAATCCTTCACGATCCTGCTTCTTTCTGGCTTCTCTACCTTGCACTTTAAACGCTAGAAATGCAGCTGCTAATTGTTCACCACCCTTTATTTTATATTGTTTGAGATAGTCCTCTAAAGAACTGTAGTGCCTCCTTGCTTATTAGAGATTGAAGTGAACATAAGCTGAGGTCTGAGAGTATGGTCTCTTAAAACGGCAGCTCCACAGTGGCATGAAAACCAGAAAACTGAGCCATATCAGAAAAATGTCACGAAAACTACCTATAAAAGTGACAGACCTGCCACATGCTTTTTTCTCCACTCTCCCTTCTGATACCCATATTAATATCATAATAGTTAATAGTAAAAGGAAAGAAAACATTAATACTTCTAATGACAAACAACCTGGATGTCATAAAGCACATGGAGAAAGCCACCTACAGGACAGTTAAGACCACAGCCTAGGCAATGTCTGAAGGGAATCCAGCCAAGGAGGAAGCTCAAATCTGCAAAATCCCCAGGAGCCTCTAGACTAGGAAACAGGATTTGCCTGAGAACAGGAATAAGGTCTGGATGACTCATACATTGAACAGTTGAGCCCTTACCTTTCCCCCGACTCTGGGAGAAGAATCTCTGAAATCAAGTGTGTCTCCCCAACCTTTCCCCAAAGCGTATAATAGAATTGTTCTATTCAATTGAATGCCTGCACCTGTATCCAACCTCCACCCATTTCTAAGAGATAAGTCCTATACCCTCTTTCATTTAGAAGTATCTCAGTTTACCAGCTGATTTCGTCATATGGTAATTCTATTTTTAATCTGAAATCAAAAACACCTACAGACAGAAAAGCCAACGTACTTCTCACTTCAGGCATTCAGGCAAAAATGGGAGAGTCAACTTTCCATAATAAATGCAGTAGACAGTATTAATCAAAGAATGTTAAATTGATATAGATTATAATTTCTTACAATTTAAACTTTCAATGCTTTTAAAATAAAGTTTATTTAACTTGCCTCTAAAAATGTACTGTATTGATGGGAGAGACGTACCTAGGAAGCATGCACTGGTGGTTAACAGGGAGGTGCGTGGGAAACAAAATATCAAGCAGACGGAGAAAGAACCCATTTGAGGAGGGGTAAGCAAGCCTCTGTTCTGGGTTAGATATCAGACTGTATGCTATAGAGGACATAAAGTTGAATGAAAATGGGATATTTGTGTACTTTTAACTAAGCAGAATGAGCAAAATATTAGTTACATCTACTACACTGTTTCATTGCAGAAGTACTTAGCATTCATCAGAATTACGTACAGTGCATTTAGAAGGCATAAACGATACCAATTCAGTGCAAAAATATCTCTAAAGGGTAAAGTGACCCAAGGTATGAACACAGACTATGTTATTATTAAACTACCTTGAGATTTGCTCTATGATTAAAATCTATTTTTTGTGGTATGTACAACACAGTATCATTCCTAAAAGATCTGGGTCTTAGGGAAAACTAAACTCTTATTATTTTACTTTCTATAAACACTTCATAGAAATGACATATTTTTTTTAAATGTAAAGAACAGCTTTGAAGTACAAAAGTCATTGTGAGGCCTATAGGGGTGGGGGAATGATAAAAAGTCTATGAAAAAAAAGTCTATGAATTGGTTGTACGCATATTTGAGCCTTGGGAATCCCTTAGTAGCAGCTAACATATCATATCATGGCTATACAGGATAGTAGAAAGCTTGAAGGCACTGGAGTTTAAACAAAGGTAGTCCTGAAAACTGGCAATGCCATTTACCAGCTGCATTAACTTGGACAATTTATTCACCTTCTCTGAGCCTCAGTTTCCACATATGAAAATATCTCTGCTAACTTGTATTTTGTCCAATGCTTTTCAGCTTCAATTGTCCCAAACCAGGACACTAGCCCAGTTATTTTCTGAAGATCAATGTTTGGTCAACAACACCATTTACCTCTCTCAAAGCTGGCATTTGCTCACCCATTTGCAGTTAAAATGGCGCCCTTTTTCTTCCGCCGGCTAGTGAATTCATCACCCACTCTCAATCTACTTCTTAGCCGCAGCCTCCACACTAAGGAGGCTGGAAAATCTAAAGATTGATGTTCTCAGCCTCCATTGTAACTGTGTGGTTATGTGACATACTTTTAGTTAAGATTTAATAAGATTTAAATGAAGTCCACTGAGAATTCTAGGAAAGCTTTTGCTTTCAAGATAAAAATGGATCCACTTGACTTAGGAGGCCCTTATCCCCTTCTTCGCTCTTTGAACATGGACGTAATACCCAAAATTACACGTTCCACGGAGAAAGCAACAAGAGAATCACTGAGATGCTATCACCATGTAGTGGAGCAACTGAGCCAAAGGCAGTAATTGCCTACCTCTGATTGGTTCACATGTGAGAAAAAAAATCCCTGTTTGTTTAATCCATGTTAGTTTTCTGGTATGTGAAGTCAAAAACATTCCTTTCTGGCACAATGTTTCTTTTGTTCCATATTCCCCAACTTTTTTTTTTTTTTTTTGTCTTCTGACACTAATTAGTTGTAACACATAATTTCTTTGTCAGATACATTCAATGAGGTAACACTGTAGTACTGTCAAAAGAACACTGCATGGGAAATCAAAGAACTGGGTTTACTCGGTTTTAATCTCTATCAAGACATAAAACTTTGCTAAACTAATTTAATATTTCTTTTTTTTAATTAATTTATTTATTTTTGGCTGTGTTGGGTCTTCGTTACTGCTCACAGGTTTTCTCTAGTTGCAGCGAGCGGGGGCTACTCTTTGTTACAGTGCACAGGCTTCTCATTGCAGTGGCTTCTCTTGTTGCAGAGCACGGGCTCTAGGCGTACAGGCTTCAGTAGTTGTGGCATGCGGGCTCAATAATTTTGGTGCATGGGCTTAGTTGCTCCGCAGCATGTGGGATCTTCCCAGACCAGGGCTCGAACCCATGTCCCATGCATTGGCAGGTGGATTCTTAATCACTGCATCACCAGGGAAGCCCAGTAACTTAATACCTCTTACCTTCACTTTCATCTTATGTATGATAATTGAACTAGACAGTATGTATTTTATATTTAAATTTCAAAAAATAACCTCAAAATCTTCTCAAGGACACAACTGGAGGAAATGGTGTATTGGAGTCCTGGTTCGAATCACCACATGGAAGATAGAAGCATGATAAGCCTACCTGGGAGGATATGGAATCATGTGAAGGTATAACTCCTGCAAAGGCAAGGGGGAGACATGCTCAGGTTTCTCTCATCTTCTTGCCCTCTAATCTCTCCAGTGTCACCCCTTGGCTGAACTCAACCAAGAAGTAATTTATAGGGAGCCTAGGAACCACACTGCACAACCCTAAGATAGAGCAAGGCCAGGGAGGGTTGAAGGGTACACCTGGACACACAGGACCACACACAAATGAATATCAGAAATAAATTAAACATCAGGGGATTAAAAGAGGGATGGACTCAGGAAGCACTTATGGATGACATTTGTGAAAGAATCCAAAGAGTGAAACAGAACTTGTGAAATAGAAAAAAAAAATCACCAAAATGTAGACAAAAATAGGCAAAATTATAAAGACAAAGGTGTTTACCTTCCCTTCTTAAAATCCCTTTTTATCCCTTCCAGGACCTTTCTCCACTTTCTTTCATTAAGTGATTTATTCATTGATGGATTCGTTCAACAAATATTTTTTGAGCACCTACAATTTTCCAGGGACTAGGCACACACGACCATATGCACTCTTATTACTCTATTCATTTATACACCATGCTTCTTCTTCCTGGACTGCTTTTTTCCTAAACACAGCTCTAGTAAATTCTTATCCTTCAAGGCCCAGTCAACTGGCCCTGACCTAAGGATTCTAAAACCCCTCTAAACCCAGTGAAGAACTTCCTTCCTAACTACTTCAGATGCTAATTTTGTACATATTTTAGCACTGGTCACAGCACGTTGCAATTATTGGTCTTATTTTTATTCTCCAACAGAGCTATAAGTATTTTTAGAGGAAAGACTATGAAGACCACATCTTGACCTTTGTCAGAGTTTATTTTACAAAAGCTTATTAAATATTCGTATATAAGTTTTAGTAAATTTATACTGATTTTTAGAAAATAAAATGTGCTAAATGATTGTCTCCTGCCAATTCCCTCTGAACTGCTTGACTATAAACACTGTCAATGCTTTTGAATCAATTACACAAAGTTGCAGAAAACATCTCAAAGTAAAAATTTTTGATTTTGTAATACTGCGATACATTGGACTTAATTTTTCCTTCAAGTTTGTCGGTGGTGCCAATGGGGCTTGGGAGTAACTACTTATCAACGGTGACAACATGCGGTTTCTTATACCTAATCACCCACTTTTGAATCTTTATTCCATTTACTTAAACCGTGAGAATTGACAGGTAGCTTAGCTGAAAACTAACTACATGGGTGTTTTTGGTTTTGTTTTTAATTTACAAAGAGTAATGTAGAGATATTAAGAATCAAAAGGACATTTATTTTTATACATAAAACTTTTACCTTCATACAATGGCAACATATTGAGGGATTATTATGAAACATTATGAGGAACATTATTTATTCCTTCATATATCCCATACACTATTTAGCCACTCTATATTCCTAGCGTCATGTTACCCACAGTACAGCTTTATGAGCTAAGTAAATTATTTTCCCAGCTACAGATAAAGAAACTAAAGGTTACCTAAGAAGTCACAGTTAATATGAAGATTCAAACAAGTCAATAAAAAACGTAAGATGCACAGCTCAGACTGAGAACTCATTCTTCACTCATAAGCACTGAAACTTTTGTTTGTTTTAAATAAAAGAGGTACTGGGGTAGCTAAAAATTGTAATGTTATAGACCATTTAAATTGTCTGCCGAGAAGCACAAACGTGTACTTGAGCACACGGCTGGAATGCCATATTGCCGGTATAATTTAGATTACCTTGCTTTGAAACATTTACGCTGGAGCTTTAACATTACAGCTGAGGCATCCTACATGACATGAATAATTTTATATAACACCCTGAAATACATATCTCAGTGATCAATTCAGCACTTGCAATTTCCCAAACTTTATTTTAATCGGGAGTTAATGATGTATGGCACTTCTAGTAAGTAAATGAATGTTTGAATTGCTCTGTTATTTTAATAATTGCTCAGCTAACCATTTAAATTATCCAAGATCTTTACTTGTGCAATGTCATATAAATGCTGGAAATTAAAAATTAATCAACTCGATTTACGTAACTAAAAGCTGCCAGCTAATGGGATATTTTTCAATAAGATGACAGTAGTAATTATGCTGAGAAATATTCATTCCTGTAGTTTGAAAGATTATAGCAATTTCCACCAGGGGATTTCGCAGTCAGATTCTAGTTCTGGGCAACAGTGATTAATATAATGGTTATTAATGAGAAGTCATTTTGATACTTCTAGCGGTGTTCAGGTGTCAATGCCTTGAATGCAGTGTGTTTAGCATATTAATAGTAAAGACTGCATTGGACTAAGTAATTTTATTGATTTTTTTCCTTATCTTCTATAATGTGGAAAGTCAATTAGATGTATAGAAACAATGGAACTTTTCACAGCAGGACCTACCATTTCTCTGTGCTGACATCTTTTAACTATGTACAAAGTTCATTAAATGTGCAAAGGTAGTACAGTTACAGGAAGAAAGTGGCAGGGTCAGAGGTCACAATCCACAGCAAGGTGACAATCTCTTGCCGATGGCGCCTTGGGAGCTGAGTTAGAGTGAGAACTGCCTTTCAGGTTGCCAACAGGGAATGGAGAGAATAAAGCCCCCAGCAGTTATTATTATTGAATTAATTAAAATGAATACTGACAGAGATTTTGTTGGCTTTATATCAAATTGAGTACAGATAAGGTAGTCCTTCATCAAATTCTGCATAAATGCAAAACTGTGGATTAATTAAATGATTATACAATATATATGTTTTAGGTAAAACCATATAAATATAGATATACATTTACAAACTTACAGTCTGCAAAAATATGTATATATTTAAATGCATCCAAATCCATTGACCCAGAGTCAGAAAAGAAAGAAATTATTCTTCTACTTTATGGTTCCCTTTCCTAGAATTTTGTCAAACATGTTATTTCACCATCTATTGGAACTCTACTCTTTGGAGGCACATAATATATGAATACAGTTAAACTATATCATAGAGTTTGTGGCAGGGAAAAGGATAAAATTGTGTTATAGAAGTTCAATATTATGAAGAGAGAGTTAAACTAGGTATTACTATGGATAAAAGAAGAATGATCTCACCTAAAGCACAAATTAGTCCATGAAATATATTTCTAATATTTTATTAAAAATACATAATCTAAAGAGATTTCAAGTAGAATAACACTATTGGCAAAATCAATGTAATCTGTTACTCATTCCAAATGTAAGTAACATTAAAAATTACTGTATAATAGAGTTACAAGAAGAATTCTTTTTGGGTTCATAAAATTAATAATCTCAGTGGTATTATTTCTTGAGACTAAGAAATTCCTGTTTTCATTTTATGGTTCTTTTTTTTTTTTTTGGTTCTTTGGGTGTTATTACTGACTGAAAAAAAATTATTTGTATATATTAAACTTCAATTTTGTTTATATTTCTTAGTGACTTAAAATCACCAATAATGTTAATTTTCCTGGGAGTTTTTATTTGCTTGAAGTGGTTAACTTTCTTTTTCTTGAAGTCTCATATTGCAGTAGAGATCTGACATGGAGCTGAGTGCGATCACTCTGATTTCACAACGAGTGCTGAGCTCTTCACGTAGTGTTAGGGAATAGACTTTCAAACTTACTATCTTCTCCCTGGTCTCCACCTCTCTTTGTATTTGTATATCGGATTTCTACAGTAATACATGCATCATTGTCTGACATGAGGTGGGTGTAAAATGCTAGCACGAATATGACTCTATTTTCTGACTCAGAACAGACAAAATAAAACTAAAAGATAATTGTGCTATGAACATAAGTCAGTGATTTCATACAGGAGCTTTGGAGCATGAAAATAACTAAATAGGTAGGTACGTACATAGATAGATAGATAGATAGATATAGATAAATATTCCATCCCAAACATGAGGGATCAAAACAAATTTAACATAAAATACATTTTAAGAATTTATGATTATTTCTGGTAAGAGCAAGTGGCACCGAAAATTCTATTTCATTATTTTACCATATGGAAATATCACTGTATCTTCAGGCTTTATGATTAAAGTTAACACTAACTTAAGCAATAGTTGTACAGCCATTTCAGATGTATCTGCAGCATTGTAGAATTTCTAAGAAAATTTCTGGGATTGATATAATTTAGGCTTTGAATATTTAATTCACCTTAATAAAATTATTATGACTGTAGTCTTATAATTGTCCCCTTTTTAGTGTTTTTTCTTTTTAAAATGTAAATGTCCCTCAAAAAACATGTATAAATAATAATGACTAAAACCAGTGCAAAATAAAAATCGTGCTGTACAGATATTTTCAAGGTTTCTATTATGAGAATTCCACATTAACCACATGTCAAGTATCTGCCAGAGATAACTGTTAAGAGTAATGACTAACATTTGTGCAGTATACTTGACAGTATACACAGAGATATCAAATATTTGACCTTCAAAAGGATTTTAAACCTCTGTTTCATAAATGGGAGAAATAAGAGTCAGTAATACAGAGCAGAGCTGTTACATCTTATGATCATGTCAGCCAATGAAGCAGGGCATTTGTTCTCTTTTGGAAGAGGGAAAAAGGAAAAACCCAGTAAAATCATGAATCCCTTTTTTTTTCCAGTTTCAATAGTTTATTAATGTTAAATTTTTGAAAATTGTTGCTGTTGCCTTTGGTTATATGTTTCCTGTATTGGCTCATGACGGCAGTTATCACACTTTACTGCTATTTCTCATTATCTCTCTGCTTGCTGGAGCTGTGTTCAGTAAGGATGGGCCTTGCCCTCTGCTTTTCTGAGTATCTCACAGAGTGCAAGACCCATCTTGGCATTGAGGCTATCTGATGAATATTTGTAATGTTTGCATGTAAGTATACACTATAAGTTATTGGAAAATAAGTTTATCTAGTACTTGGGTTTGGGGATCTCTTTTTCTTATTTGTATTTTTAAAAGTATACTTTAAGAAATATGTTTATCCTCAGGTTATAAAGAGAACCACTAAGGTATTCTTCAAAGTTATCTGATACCATTTTAGTTGTGATTGCTTCTTTTTGACATGTTAGTTGCATTTTCCCTAATATTTCATTTCTTCTTTTTAAGTGATATCTATTCTAATTTAGGCAATAAAGTATTTTAATTTTAGAAACATTGAGTAATGTAGTCTCATTGGTAATAATCTCATAATGAATTATTTGTAATTTTGGTAATACCCCTAAAATAGCTTTAATAACTACATATTTGGATATAAATATACATTTTACTTTTCTGTTTATCTTTTTAAAATTTTTCTTTTTCCCCTCTTTCCCCCCTCCCCCCTTTCTTCCTTCCTTCTTTCTTTTTTAGAGTAAACAGTTACTGAGCCTCTACAATATACTCATTCTTCCAGGAATCTCAGAGACAAGAACAGGCGCTACCCACCTGGAACTTACATTCTACTACTAGTATCAAGTATGACCCCATTTTTAGAAAAGTGTTGCAAATACACAAATCTAAAGACCAAGAAAGAGTCAGGAATTTCAATAGCTGCTTTGATAAGATTATAGAATTAATAATATGTATAATTTTAACTGAAAGCATCTATGATAGAGTGTTCATGAATTAATTATAATTGAAGGTCAGTTGCTTGAGCAAAATAAGTGAAAATTCCTTATTTTTTCTCAATTGACAGTATCTGCAATACACATTTGAGTATTTTTTTCAATTTAAATATACCCAACACCATAGCATTTGTAAATTTTATGAGACAACCCTATCTGTAAAATACTGGTATCAGAATAATTTTCAACGAAATTCTGTCAATGTCAAAGTTGAGAAATGTATTTTAAAAGTAGATGATGAATCAGATTCTGATTCAGAAAATCAAAACATTCTACATAGCAACATAACAATCACATACAGATTCATTAATCAGTTTTTTTCTTTATTAAATCCATATTTCAGCTAATAGTTCCAACACCCTCAGAGAAGGGAAAGTTATGTACAAATGATCCCAGTCTGAGAAAAGCTGTGATCTGAATGATAGTGAAAAGTGCACAAGATTCCATTGAAATGAACACAGCAGTTGTTCCTCCTTTGTATGTTATTATAAAGAGAACTGGGGGTCAAATTGCATGAATGATAAATGGAAGGTGCTTGAATTGGGTTGGTTCTTTTATGAACATTATACATTGACCTTGGCAGTTTTGACAATTACATCCATCATTTCTAGGAATCCATTCCAACACCCAGCCTGCTCTCTAATGTGACCAAATAAACAGGGTTTGTGAATATAAGAATCAAAGATTGATCTTCTGTGCCATTGCACTGATTAACAGTTTGTTACTTACGTTTTCATTCCATGGGTTTTGCGAGGATCATAATTCACTATGGCACACCTGTAGATAGCATGTGAGAATGCTTTAATCTTCACTTACAGGCTTCAAATGGCTGAATATTAGACTTCTAAGTTTGATAATCAAAATGAAATAAAATCTTTAAGGTGCTCTTCACACACTTTTTTTTTTTTTTTTTTTTACGGTACGCGGGCCTCTCACTGTTGTGGCCTCTCCCGTTGCAGAGCACAGGCTCCGGATGCACAGGCTCAGCGGCCATGGCTCACGGGCCCAGCCTCTCCGCAGCATGTGGGATCTTCCCGGACCGGGGCACGAACCCGTGTCCCCTGCCTCAGCAGGCGGACTCTCAACCACTGCGCCACCAGGGAAGCCCTCTTCACACACTTTTAATGTGCATTTTATTATTTCCTCGTTGCTTCAATAGGAACGAATGGCTGAAGATGGAAGTATACCAAGCTTCCTAATTTTTACACCATTTTGACTTGTGGGTAACCTAAGTACCAATTTTCAGGTTTAAAAGCACGTTTCTGCCTCAAGTATCTTTGATATGAACAGAATTATGTGTAGCTTGAGAATCAGGTCTTCCCCCCAACCAAAAATCTTAAATGCAACATTATTTGAAGTCATAAAATTTTTCCCAGAAAGTATATTATCACCTATATATGAGAGTATCTTAAAAGGCTGGGGTAATGTGTGTGTGTGTGTGTGTGTGTGTGTGTGTGTGTGTGTGTGAGAGAGAGAGAGATCACTGAGGAATTCTAAATTATCTGCTGTTTTCAAATCCAAGAACTTATCAAATTGAGTTATTTAATAATGACTTAGTTTTCTTTAAAATGATATGGTGATAATTGCTCCATGTCAGAGCTAGTTGGGTTGTCTCACTGACAAAAGCTTCATATTACGATTGCCAAGTAAATTCTCAAGAGTCAGGCATGTAGCGTGTATTTACAAGCCCCCATTTCACCTTGGTTTCAAACATATAATCTGGGTCTTATCAGGCAGTCAGTCCAACTAAATAATTTCTGGATTCAATGTAAAGTTCGTTCATCGGTCAACCTCTTCCAAGATTCAAACTTCTTCTACTTGTAGGTGTTTCCTTTATCCCTTTCCTGGTCCAGCTTCCAATCTCTAGATGGAACCGTCCCAAAGTCAGTTGTATCAGGAAGCTGGTATAGGAAGTCCATATAAATGTATCCTTAGCATCCAACCCATCCATCCGTTGCACGCCTCCTTTCCCTGCTGAGCAGATCCTAGCTCCAGCTCACCTGTGCGTCTGCCCTGGATTTGTGGGTATATTAACATCTCTTCTAAATTCACAGCCAGCACACAAACATGACAGGACCACTGCTGGTGCCCAGCCTTCCTTAAGGATGCAATTCTGAGTCTGCTCCTATAGGTGGAACACAGAGCACATGACTTTCACTCTTCTAAAGCTCCTATTTCTCATCCCACTTTTCCTTGCTTAGTGGGGGCAACAGAGAAAGTGTCTAAACATCACATTTCCTCTAACAAGATTTTATTTCCTCCAAGTTCTGCTACTTCCTAGCACTGTTTCCTATCTAATCTAAGCTAGGAGGAAATCATATTTGTGTGCAAGGTTTTACGCCAGTAGCAGTGTCCTTTTTACTTACTAATTTAATAGTTGTCTTTGCTTTCACTGGTGCGTCAGTGATAGATTATTTCCACAGCAGTTAACGTACCTTCAATTAAGACAACACAAGGGGATGGGTGACAAATTAAGACTTTGTTCAATTAAGACAAAGTAGTTGGTGGTGGTAGGGGTCTGGTGGGCTTGTGGAAATCCAGTAGAGAAGTCTTGTAGTGCCTCCTGTCTCTTCATTCAATATAAATTTACTGGAGATATACTATATATCAGGCACTGTACTATGTCAGGAGAACAGCATAATGGAAAAAAGATGTACGATTTTAAAGCACTGGGAGGAGAGCTAAAAAATGTGAATGATTGCCATACAGTTTAGTACTTCCCATATGGTACAGCAAGTAACACAGATCCAGGGATTACAAAAATTGCACTCAGTCTCAGCTAGGAGGACGTGCTTTTGTAAAGATGTTAGGGATAAACAAGTTTAAGGTTGCTTTGAGAAAGTGACACTTAGGTTGAAATATGAAAAAGTAACATTGGAGTTGAAACCTGAAGGATGTATATGGAATTACCCAGGAGATGAGGTGGAAGATGGGGTAAGGCAAGTGTTTCAGGCACAAGTAATGGCATATTCAAGTCCAGAAATGAAAGCATGACACTCTGGTTTCACCATTTATCTTGGCATTGTTATGTATTCTCTTGCCCATTTTGGTTTCTTCTACCAATGGATCCATAAATTACGATATTTATCTTTTAAGAAAAGATTCCAAACATATTTAAATGCTTAGCAATAAAAGACTTTTTGAACACCACCCCAATATACACATTCTATTATTTTATTCCTCTATGAATTACATATTAATTTATAACTGTATTATATATCTTACAAAAATATACAAAATATAAAGCAATCTAAAAATGAAATAATTTTTAACATATTATTAAACTATATTACTAATTGTTATAATTAATATATTGAGGTTATTATATATATTACAAAATATTAATTATTTTATTTCTATTTTCTAATTATCAACACATTTCTTTTTCTAAATGAAAATAATATTATGAGCTCTAATTATATATTTTCTTTTGAGCTTTTTAATTATATGTTTCATGTTTTTCAAAAACACTGTTTAATATTTTTGGATAAATAAATTTCAACAACAGGTTCTAAATCTAGTTTATTTCTATATTTGGTAGTCATGATGGTGATATATGAAAATGATACATCCATCATTGTACAATATGTACAACATAAAATATACACAGGAGATGAGGCTCGGTGTTTATAATTGATACAAATCCGTATTTCAAAGAGTCTTGATACTTTAAACTTGTTTTTGCTCACTTGTCAGGCATTGTTTCAGCATGCATTGTAGCAGAAAGACTTGTTCAGGGAGTGAAAGCACTGCTCCTCTGCCATTTTCTTGGCTGCTCATGTTTATTTTATTTGTGTCATCTTCATTATGATAGTCATTTTAAGTCATTTGTTAATTTTGTGGGGGCTAGGTTAGTTCCAACTAAATAAAAGTCAATAAATTCCCTTACTTGATTAGACACATAGGATATCACATTGAAATCCTATGAAGCCAAACAGATGTACTGTGGATCTTCCTCTCTACCCCTTCCCTCTCATCTTTCCCCACCCATCCCGTTGTCCTCTTCTTGACCTCATGCAGAGAGTATTGGCATAGGTCATGAGGATAAACAGAAGACTCCAGAGCAAAATCTCCAAAATCTACTGATGACTTAAAGCAGCAAATATATGTAATTACATGTTCATATGACTACTACACCTCACCGCGTCACATCTACATTAGATAACACGTCGAAAACAAGCTCCAGCTCCTACCCGAAATCTTTTAAAAATGCTTTTGATTTTATAGAGCCCCTAACATTATCACTTTCTCAAATTTTTCTGAAATATATTGTTTCTTCAGAAAGATCCCTGTCAACAGCTGTCCAGGCTAAATCATGGTCATTTCCTTCTGTCTCATTGTGACTTCTATGACCTCATAACCTTAGATTTTAGCTCTTTCAAATAACCACGAGGATTGAACTAGAACTGATAATCACCTCTTTTTGATGACTTCACGTGTCATCAATTCTCAAGGATTATTTGATTTGTTTATATGAAATTCTTTTTAAAGGCATCAGTCATATTATCAGCATACTGTCAACAAAGAACACACTGAATTCAAATACTTAATATTTTTAATAAAAGTTTGAGTGATAATAATCATATTATATATATATATTAATGCATAACCTAGCTTTCCACATGGTTCCTGTTTTAATTCCGTAAATTAGGAATATGTTCATGCTTTAAAATTATAAAGTATTAAAAGAGTAATGATTCTCCATTTTTCTTTCATCTGCTCCTCTTCTAGTGAGTGTATTATTAAAAGAACAAAAATAATTGCCTAGTGGAAATAAGAATTAAATAATTACTGAAAGTGGTACTAGGTAAAAATCCTCTGAATGTGAATTAAAACTAAATTGGAGAAAACACAGTAATAAATTACCCTCAAGCATGGATCATATTACACACAAGATTATTATTAAAGGCCAGCTGTGATTTTCTTTGAAGTAGTAGGTTTATCTCTTTTTAAAAATTGAATGCCATTGGTTAATTTGATACAAAAAATTTTGTGATTTCCAGATAGCAAAAAAGTACTCATGAAAAATATTAAAATAATTAAAGTGTCCTTTTTCTATTCCAAGATGATGTTATTGAACTCGTGTTTTCATATTGGCTCTTGGCTTGAATTAGAGGACATGTCCCCTGCCCTGCTCCCTCACGGTCAAGAGTTTTTGAAACAGCAAGCTCTCGTTAAGGGGCAGAATGCATTTTACAAAGGTTTGACATCATGGCCTTTGCTATATCAGCAAAGAGATTACAGTATGGACTTGAATAATAAAGTCATCACATTGTGTATATAATGGATGTCATAAAATGCATATTTTACTTAAAGATGGAAAGAAAAACAATTTAAGTGGTAAAGGAAATTCAGCCCACCATTCTATTCAATGAGTGTATGTGCCATTATGAGTGTAAAATTGGAGGCACAACTCAGCTCTTCTCTTGATCCATATCAAATTAATATGTTTTTCTCATTCTGTTAGTATACATTTTTTTTTTCATGCAAAATGATCCCTAATGAAGATCAAATTCTTTAACCAGCATTCAAGTGAAGAAAGAGCAATGTAGCCTAATGTGAGAATATTAGCTTGGCTGAAAATACTGAGAGATCGCATGTTGAGCTCCAAGGTAGCATCTTTATAAGGGATTTTCAAGGTTAATTTTGATCATAGTAATCCTCAATTAGCCTGAAGACCTCATACCAAAATCCTCCAGAGATGCACTACCACTACAGTTGACACAATTTAAATATGAATTTCATTGTCCCCTCCAAGTCTATCCTATTACAATGAACTTTTGTGCTGTCATGTATTCATGGAGCTTTCATTATTTTATCCTCCGTTTTAGATTAGTTCACATGGGAAATCATGGCTGTCTGGTGCTTCTAGTATTCTCTTAGCCAGAATCTCCCATTCCATCTGTATACCCTTCAGATTGTTGTCAAAAATTTTATGGCTTCAAGATCTCCTGTACCTGCCCAAGAAGCTAATATTGAAACTCACTTTTGAAATACACAATATATTCTTAAATAAAACATATGAGCTGAGGCCCGAATTCCATATGGCTTCTGTATCATGGAAGATTATCTGAACTATATCCAACCATAAGTATTCATCCTTAAATTCCAGCAGACTTTTCAGAATTCTTTTTACAACAACTTTCAGTCAAAATACACGAAAGTACTTATCTCCCAAAGGAAATCTCTTCTCTCTCAACTAAGATTTCCAGTTGTCAGTCTCCTATTACAGCAACCAGCAAAAACTACTTATGAAAAACATGTGTAAGAGAATACAATATTTAATTTTTTTTGAAGGCTTCTTATTGATTAGTCCTGAGGGTACAAGGATGAATGATATTTATACCCTGCTCTCCAGAAGTCATAATAGGAAAGAGTAAAGTAGATTGTAAAAGTTAATTTTAATCCTTTAAGTGATGTAATGGAGGTATGGGAAAGGTACCCTGGGAGTCTCGACAAGAAAGGAACCTATAGTGTCTAAAGGAATTCTGTGGTAACATAGCAGAGATACAGCGAGCAGGATCTTGAAGGAGGAGGATAACTTTTGCCAAACAAGGAGAGAAGAGCATCTGTGCAGAGGGAAGAGACAAAAGTGTGGAGATGTGAACAAGCACGTATATTGGAAGATTAGCACAAAGCAGGGTGAGACTGAAACCTGAGTGTGAGAGACAGAAGAGTGGCAGGAATTAATCCTGACCACATAGATTATAAGATACAGATCACCTAAAACTGTAGAGTCTTTATCCAAAAGGCAATGATATCTGAGGGGTTTTTAAACAGAAAAAAAGATGTAATGATGTGAGTATTGTGGCAGAAATGTGCAGGATGAATCCAGTAGGAGAATCAAGATGATCTGTTTCTACAATCCAAATAAGAGATATGAACAGCTTTTACTAAAGTAATTAGTAGACAAAACAGAAATAGAGTCACAGATGTAGAAAACAAACTTATGGTTCCCAAGGGGGAAGGTGGGGGAGAGATAAATTGGGAGATTGGGATTGATATACACACTACTATATATAAAATAGATAACTAATAAGAACCTACTGTATAGCACAGGGAACTCTACTCAGTACTCTGTAATGACCTATATGGGAATAGAATCTAAAAAAGAGTAGATATATGTATACGTATAACTGATTCACTTTGCTGTACAGCAGAAACTAATGTAATATTGTAAACCAACTATACTCCAATAAAAATTAATTTTTAAAAAAAGTAATTACTAGAGAGATTATGGAGAAGGATCAACAGAACTTTAGAACCAATTTTATTTAGGGAGTGAAAGGAATAAGTGAATTTATGATTACTTAAATGTTTCTCAGAAGGCAGGCACTGTAAACAATATTTCGCTTCCTAATAATGGAGAAGAGTGCAGCTGGGAGGGAACGAAATGAAAGCAGTAAGATGAAGAGATGGATTCTGACTTTTAGGTCATCCAGGTAAAGATATAGATCCAGTACATAGCTGGAGTAATCTCATAAGGCTATTTTCAATATCATACAATACAGGTATTAGAAAAATACTGTGTTGGAATTTAAATGCTCACTTATGTTTTCCACAGAAAATACTCTCCATAAATCAGCCTGTGTAAATTATTCATGACAAACTGTTGCGATACCATTTCAAACAGAAAAACATCTGAAAAGTTTATATATAAGTAGAGTTGCTCTTTCCTTAAAAGGGCATATTATATTTTTTAAAGTCTTGTTCCATAAATCAGTGGTAACTTTATAAGTGTCCAGGGCAATCAGTAAGCAGTTAGGAGACTAATTGTCTTGAATCAAGTAAAAGCCCCAGAAATTTTGATCAGTTTACCCTAAATGTAAGATGAATAGGATAAACCTAAGCAACTATACAAAATCATTAACATTTTCAATACTGGTAGGGCTCTCTACATTTTATGTCTTTGCTAAATTTATGTCAATTTTCTAAAGGGTAATATGACAGGAAAGCCGTAATACAGAGGTTTTATGAGTCAAGATGAGCTAAGTTACGCTGTGGTAAAAATAGAATATTCTTAAATCTTAGTTGCTTATAGCACAGCTAAAGTTGTTTTCTCACTCATACAAAGTCCATTTTGGGTAGATAGGGATTGTCCTCCCTTTGAGGACACAAAAACCCATGCCAATTAAATCACTGTGAAATATCACCTGAGGTAGAAAGTTTACTTCTAGAATTTACCCTTAGGATGTAACATGGGGCAAGCTCAGTAACCTAGATACAATTATGTACTTCTTAACTTCATTTATAACATGAAAAAAATGTGGTATATTTACGTGATGGAATTCTATACAGCCACCTAAAATAATTTCATTAAAACTATTTTATGCCTTGGAAAAATATTCTTGATTTGTGTTGTAGTTAACAAAAACACATTAATATTATAAGGAATATATGCAATTTGATTACATTTTTAAAATATATAGACATAAACATACATGCCTGAAAAGAGAAGCATCAAAACTTTAATAGTGTGAATATCGGGATAAAAGATTACATTTATTCTTAATTTTGCTTTTTGTACATTTATATTAGAAATATGCAGTATATCTACATTGAAAAAAAACTAATTCATAAAAATGGAGCTTTACAAAACATATACTGTAGATTTAATGTTGGGGTAATATTTATAGAACTATGACATAAAATATATGTCATAAAGTAAAAAATATAGCAACTAAAATAAAAATTATTGAAAAATGTTAGAAAAGTGAAAAAAAACTCTTAAAAAGATTTTTCAAAATGAATGCTATTGGCACGTTGGATGGTATGCTTCTTCCAGGGGCTGAAGTATCCCAGGGATTGTAGGACATGTAGAATTCCTGGCTCCCATTCACCAAATGCCAGTAGCAGACTCCAATCGCTGAGATTAAATAAAATGCCTTCACTATTTCTAAATGCTCAAGTGTTAAGAACCATGGCTAGAAGATGACTGTGTCAATGAAAGACAGCCACTGGCCATATTTATGAAAGGGTTTGCCAGTAAGCTGCCTGCATAATATGGTAGTAGGTACTAAAGATAAAAAGTAACTCCCAACTGATCTTTCTTATGTCTAATGTCCTTGGGTTAAAGCATCATTCCAAGAAAACTTGTACATGCCTACTACCCTAAATCTCAGTTAGTTCTGAGCCTTAGCTTTTAATTAAATCACTTCCTCCAACTCCCTCTGTGACCTTGGGTGTCTCTTTGCTTCACTCTCCTGGCATCACTATACTTTGCTGAATCTTTTCAAAATTAAGCTAATGAAAATTCCAGCTCTAAAATTCCAATGTTAATTGATTTATAGACTCATTCATGAATATATTCATAATTTTTACTAGGAGCTACACACACAGTGGCAAAAGAAGCAACAACCTGCATCATCAAGGTCACATAAGAGGTTATGAATTTAGCTTATCTAAGTTCATAAAGTAAGTTCTTAACTGCCTTTCTGCCGTTAATATCAGAATGATTACATAAAGCATGGTTGATGAGCAGAGATCATAATTTTAAGAAAATTGGACTCAGAGATGTGGGAGAAAAAAAAAGATCCAGGAGATAGAAAAATCATGATACATTCAAGTCAATTGGTTTAGCACAAATTGAACTTCTAAAAACTAAAGTCTCCAATGACAATCCATTTTCTAAACTACATTGCCCCAGATGTCTTTAGATTCGTGTCCTTGCCATATGTGCCCTTAGTATTTCTATCACTATACTCAACACTATTATTTTTTAAATGGTTTCCTTCCTCACTAAATTGTAAGTGCTGATAGGGAAGCTTGGATCTGTAAGGAAGATGGTTATAAACTCTGTATCTCAACAGCTCTTAGGTACTTTTTCTTGCCAACAATCTTGATCGTTTCATTGCGGCCCACTTTTTACGTATGATCTGTTTACAACCTCCTCTTACACCCTTGCTTTCCACTTTACTTTAGGATTCTTTGTACAGGCATTGATAGTGAAGAATTGCTAAGACAGGGAAGCAAGTCTCATATGTAAAAATAGTAGCAATGTGCTGGCCATGATTTCCACGTTCACACTGGTTCTCTATGTAGGGCAGTCCTATTCTGTGCCATTCCACACGTGGGACTATTGTTGCTTCTACCCTGTCTTCAGGCTGAGTGGGATGTGACTGGAAACTCGAAAGTAGTACAGTCTTGCTGAATCCTTCTCTACCCCACCCTCTCCAAAAAAGTTCACAGCTCGATGCTAATACCTTTGTTTTTATCTATCTTAATTATACTTAAAATGTTACCATAATCCCTTTTTAAACAAAATACTTTGTCATACCAGAATAATTTTTTTCATCTTGAGGTCATTTTTTTTGAAGCACTTTTTTTTTTTTTTTACTTACTAAGGATTTTTGTTATTTATTTTACTTTCCTAAGTAGAATAAATTTTAATTATTAAATAAGTAAAGTTTTATTTGCTAAAGGTTTCTAATGTATGAGGGACTTTTAAAAATTAGAAAATCTTGATATAACAAGGACATATTTTTTACATATCAGTTCTCTATTACAAAATTTCACTTTTCTCACATTAAAGTGTGTTGTTTTTTTAATCAACCCTTTAAAAATTTTGGTTCCTATAAAGATGTTTTACAATGTATCGATCAGTGATTTTTATTATAAAAGATATATACTTTGGGCTTCCCTGGTGGCGCAGTGTTTGAGAGTCCGCCTGCCAATGCAGGGGACACGGGTTCGTGCCCCGGTCCGGGAAGATCCCACATGCCGCGGAGCAGCTGGGCCCGTGAGCCATGGCCGCTGGGCCTGCGCGTCTGGAGCCTGTACTCCACAACGGGAGAGGCCACAACAGTGAGAGGCCCGCGTACCGAAAAAAAAAAAAAAAGATATATACTTTTCAGGTAGCTTATTCTCAAATAAAATTACCCATAGAATTATTGGAATTTGGAGTGAATGGAAGAATAATTTGATGTTGCTTTGAATTATCTAAAAGGAAATCAGAATATAGTTCTGGATACGTTTTGAGACATCAGAATAACTCAGAAAATCAAAAATAAAATAAAGAACCTATCTGAGAGAACCGCTCACATTAGTCTTGACTTTTCTGTTAGAATGATAGAAATGTATCACAAAGAGACAGCAAATAGCAAATATCTATATTTCCATCAGTATCCCACTCATTGTGCATTTATGTAATTTATGTTAGGCAGTCTTTATAAACACACCATATCAAAAATTGCGCCAAAATTAATACAGGAGATAGTAAACAAAATGAGCAGAAAAACTATGTATTCCATTGAAAGCTGACACTCATTTGTAGCAACCAAGGATGAGGACACTGAACCATCTCTTTCCTAACAATTTGCTGCCTTAGTTTTAGAAATGCAGCTGAGGGAAATGGAGTTTGATGTTCAGGCTGCATTCCTCAGTGTAACGTGGGTAGAGAGCACCCTCTACTTTCTCCTGATTAAATAGCACCCCTAGCCAGGAAGAAAGGAGATGCTGGTTCTTTGCGGATATTTTGCTCAGAAAATCAGAAGGGATTTGTCTATAAGGTTCATTACCTCTTGGCCTCTATTGCCAATAACCCATATTCAGGAGGCCACCACTGTGACACCCTCAAAGGAACTCCCTGAAGGAGGCAAATTCTAGAAGGAGAATACCTGCTCTGAAGCTTCCCACCTTCCCCGAACTGAATCCACACAGCCCCGCCAGGAGGGGAGAATGCAGCTTTGAAAAATAACACCTTTGTTATTCCAAGTGTTAGAGATGAAGCTGAGTTTTCAGATGGCCTCAAGGTTTGTGCACCCTTCACCAAACACAGATGGAAAGTGGACTCTTTGAACTGCTTTGAAAATCTGTTACTAAGTATTGCTGTGGGTCTGGGAAGCAGCCATTGCTAACTTCTGACTGCCTGCAATTTTTATGGCTGTGTGATGACAAGGGATAAAATAGCTTCATTTTACAAATAAATCGCTTATATGCCAGGGAGGGAAAACTCACTGTCTAATCAAGATTTAATCTTAACTATGGTAATTCGAAATGGTGGCCTTTTTTATTTTAAAGACTGGCTTGAATATTGGCGTTATAATCAAGTCATAGAATATGCAGATAACATTAACTCATTCACACTGTTCTACTGATGATTTTGACTTTTTGTGGTTTCAGTACTTTTCTCTGAAGGCATTAATATATATATATAGATAGATAGATGGATATCACCTATTTACATAGCAGTGATTGGCATTACAGTTCTTTAGCGCTTTGTAAGTTACATTAGAATATATTGACTCTTTGAATCTAAAATCAGAAATATTTGCTTAGTAAGTCAATGCCATGCTCTGGGTTACACAATGGTTTCATTAAATATATTTTAGATGTTTAATGCCACAGTTTTCATTTGCCTATATTAGGAACAACCATTCAATATAAACCACTGCAAACTGACAATCTTACTAAAGTCAGATTTAAGCCAGCAGAATTTACAATGTACCATCCATCAGAGCCTCTTACACATGCAGCACATAACCAGTTAGATTGTTCTTGTTGTTTTCCCTTCAAAGAAAATTGAGCCACTGGGTAGGAATCAAGACATTCCTACAAACTGGCAGAAGGCTGTGAGAACTTCAGTTGTACTGTTCTTAATGGTAAACCAAGGTTTGGCCCACGCAATTGACAGCACTAAACTCTATGTTCTCAATGTAGTTTATTATGATTTTACGAACACTAAAAATTGCACCATGTCCACACAGTGTGTGTTTGTGTCTGGGCCAAAAAACAACTATCCCTTAGGTTGATATCACATTCAGCAAGTGTTAATGCTAAGGTTTCTATGGAAACATTAACTTAGCTGTGTTGTTTATGTGCAACATTTTTATGGTGGGAGTTTAACAATATCAACAGAGGTACATTATGATATATATTTAATAAGAACACATACTTTAGCCACAGCAGGCTGCCTCCTTGGAGCATGGCAAGGATAGCTGTGTGACCCTCTATCCCATCTCAGCAGGCACACAACAGCAGGACTGAGCAGACTCAGTAATCTCTTCCCCGGACCTATTGAACTTTTTCTTTTCAAAAAAAAATGATGTATATATAAAGAGACCAGGAATCTGAGCTTCCTTGCAACTTCCACCCCCCAGGGTTCACTGAGTGACTGTAAAATTCTGGCATGCACAATATTCTTTATTCCATCCTTCCTGCCACAGGTATTAATCATGGTGAAAGGAAGAACCTCACATCATGAGAATTTACAATCTCTCCATCTTGAGTTTAAAATGCTTGTATAATTCAAAAGTGGCACTAAAATTTCAATGATGTTTCAAGAAGGGTCTACTGGAACTATTACCAGTGTCTGATAATAACTACCTGATGGAAAAAAAAAGAAAGATATCCTGGAACTAAAGGGAAGAGAGGGCAGGGAAGGAAGAAAGCTTTGTCACCTGGTTTCCTTCCATCCATTATTTCGCTGACAAAGAAGCCAGGAAGATGTGTAAAATCTCATTCACGTTCTTGAGAGAAAAAAACAATTGAATGGAAAAAAAAATGATATGACTGCTTTGCTGATGCCCCCGCATCATTCTTAAAAATACTCTCAGAAAGAGTAAGGGCAAGAATCATGATACATAGTTGATGAGATCTTCAAGCGACTAGACTTGCATAATAACTTGAGACTGCTATAAATTCAACCTATGTTCATTAGTTTAGAACTGCAAATTATGCTAAGGGCTAGAAGTAAAATGATTAAAGTGGAGTTCTTGCCAGGGCCACCATGTGTGATTATGCTGCTTGTGAATGACCCTGAGAAACCCAAGCAGAGGACAGAAGTGGGGCTGTAATAAGGCCACGCTCTGCTCACCAAGCCACAGCCTCACAGGGTGCCGTCTGCCCAGTGGAGATGGGATGGGGGATACGTTTTTTAAAAAACATTCACATACAAAACGGGGACACCTTTTTAAATTTACACACTGTTGTATCACAAATGTTCTCTGGCCTCAGTGTAGCTCAAAGAATATTGACTAGTATGCCAGGCCTAAAAACTGTATTGGATACTTACTTGTCCATGTAAGAGGCAAGGTATCTGCCAGGCACTGTATATATCTTTTTTTGTTTTCTTTTTGTTTTTCTTTTTTTTTTTCCTTTTTTTGGCTGCATCGCAGCATGTGGGATCTTAGCTCCCCAACCAGGGATCGAACCCATGTCCCACTGCAGTGGAGGTGCGGAGTCCTAACCACTGAATCACCAGGGAATTCCCTCATTTTTATCTTATTTAGTCCTCAGAAGAATGAAAAGTCTTTATCAGGACCAACATGGTATGGTCCCCAAGCTCGTTCTTATTCCTCATCTCCCCTCACTCTCCCTTGTGCCTCGTCTGCTCCTCTCTGTGTCCAGAGCCCTTTGCACTTGCTAGCGTCTCTGCCTGGAACACTTCCTCCACATGCTGCCCTGTGGTTCATTTCCTCGCTCTGGGCAGGTGCTTGACCGTCCCCTTATCAGGAAATCCTTGTTGGCATGTCTACCTTTCTGGGAGCCACCTCTCTGCCAACCCCCAAGCACTTTGGACTGGTGGTCCACCCTTACGCATCCTAATTTTTCTTCATTTAACTTACCATTCCCTTCCTATATTATATATTTAATTGATGGTCTATTTATAGTCCGCCTCCCAAAACTAGAACCTAAGTTTCAGGAAAACAGGAGTTTTTGCTTGTTTTGCTTTTCACATCATCCCCACCTCTGCCAACTTGGGGATGTCACTTGTGACCTAATCCAACATCAGCCCATCTGGGTAGACTTTTCCTAGTGTTTACCCCTTTTATCTCCACTCCAGATATACCAAAGAATAGCCAACATGAACCCCACTCCCATCATTTAATCAAAATTAAGATATTTAAGTAATGTATTCTTTTCTGAAGATATCTTACTTGAATATATTATGTAAAACATGAAAAAAGTTCCTTAGAAAGTAATTTATAATGGTACAGGAGTTTCTTCCTGTCTCCCTCAAAAATCAAGGTTCTAATTGCCCCTGCATCAGTTAGCAACTCCCTTAGGCTACATGTAACAGCAACATTATGGAACAGTTTTTAATATATCAGAAACTACTCTTTTCCTCTAGCAAAAGAAATTTTGAAATTGACAGTCTAGGACAAATGCAGCCCCTCCACAATACCTTCGGTACTTCAGGTACTTTTATTTTTCTTCTCCTCATTCTCAGGTATATCTTTCACCCTCATGGTCGTAACACAGTGCATTCCACATCATCCTCCATCATTGAGGTCATGTTTTAGGCAGGAAGGATAAGTGTGGTGAGGATCAAAAATACATTCCAGTAAAGTCTGACCCCTCTTAAAAAGATTTTCCAGGATTCTACCCAGCAACTCCTACTTATATCCCACTGGGGAGCATTGTGTTACACGATTGCCCATACTTCAAAGAGAGCCAAAAAAGTGTAGCTTTTTAGAGGAATGCATTTCCACCTCCATTTAAACCAGGTTTTGCTGGTCAGAAAGAAATAAGAATGAATAATGAGAAGACAACTAGTACATGATCCATCACTGTCCCTACAAGAGGGTAGTGGATATCAGGCTATCAACCAACAGTGCCTGAAACACTGGAAAAAAGGAGAATATCTTCTCCATAAAAATTCTCCCAATCTTCATTTGGTCTTATAATACAGTTAATGTAATTTTTGCAGAAGTTTCATTCATAAAGAATTATTCTAAATCATGAATAAAAAGACAAATATCCTAACAGAATAAAGGATCAAGGGATATGAGACTTGCCCAAAATAGCCAAGAGAAAACAAAAGAGGTTCAACCTCACCTGTAATCAGGAAATGCAAATTACAACAGTGAGATATTATTTCACATCTCTAGATTGGCAGAAATAAAAAGGCTGCATAATATCAAACATTTGAAAAGATGTAAGAAAATGACAGCTCCTACATTGCTGGTGAGAGTGTAAATCGGTGCGACGATTTTGAGAGCAATTTGGTGATACTTAGTAAAGCTGAAGATGCTAGCATTCTGCCATTGTCATATACCCCAGAATGCCCTTGCACAGCAAGCCCAAAAAAATGTGCATACGTATATAAATTTAGTCATTGTTTGTGATACCCACTGGCTGGTTTGGGTGGGCAGGGCTTTACTATACCCATTTTATGGTTTGCTCCTTCCTATGATGAGCAGAAAGAGGACAGATACTGAGATACTACACTGTTTGACTTGGACTGGTCCTAATATTTTAATACATATGGAACCAATTCTCCACATATCAAACAATGCTGACGGGGGGACATTTACAAATAGCCCTTTTGGTGTCCACATTTCTATTTTGTAATGGAGTCAAGACTAAATGTTCTCTGATTTTGTTATGGTTTTATAAACTGCAATCCCTATGACACTTAAGCCTACTTGATCTCTACCCTATCATAGAATGAAAACCTGGTGGAGATAAACTAAATATTTAGTAAATATTTAGGTAACTAAAAACTATAAAAACTAACTTCAGGAGTGATATCAGCAACATGGCCAAATAAGGCATCCTTTGCTTATATCCCCCCTCAACAACAACAATTTGGCATCCATCCACAGACAAAAGAGCCTTGCTGGGAGCCATGGGATCCAGCATCATATGCCAAAGGATCCAGGAGGAGTCTTGCCTACCTCTGCATCAGGTAATGGGCACATAGACCCTGGTCCTGGCTACATCCCCTCTCACAGTCTGGGAGCCCACGGAGGTCACTGTCTTAGACAATCACACACAAATGAGAGAGCCTTTGTGGAAGGGCAGGTTTCTAGCAGAAAAGTTTCAGCACACTGTTGGAGCAAAAACTATGAGTTTGGATGCACTGGAGAGAGTAAAAGAAACAGTTAGACTTTACACCTACGTCACCTCTCCCCCAAGGCAGAATAGCTCAGGGCAAGGAAAGACCTTCTTGGCTCATGATTTCTCCCACAGGGGAAGTGAGAGCAAGCATATGAGTGAGTGCTCAGCTTCGCCAGCCATGCAGGAAGCTGCCAAAGAGGCCCATTTCTCTCTCACCCCACCCAGAGTACTGAGTCATGAGCTATAGGACTGCAAAGTGGGAAGAAACTGAGAGACCAGCAGATAAGACTCCTGGAAGGCATTAAAGGGAATCAGATCCTACTAATTGTGTCGCAAACTTCATCAAGGAGTCCACCCAAAAGTGCCAAGAATGCTTCCCCTGCAGATCCCCCCAGTTGGCCCATGGGTACCACCGGCACTCCATGTACCTAACTCACATACCCCCAACCCTGTGGCTAGCTCCCTGAGTGCACTCCATATGGTGGTGACACTGAGCTTTGGAAAATAGCTAGCGAGCACTTGAAAAAAGCTGGTCCAAATCTACAAGACAGGGAGAGACCTCAAACTTGAGCTTTAGCTCTACCCTTGGGAAAGCAAAAGAGAGACTATCAGCACCTGGCTGAGTGCATTGCAGGACCGACAGAAAGGAATACAAGTTTAAAAATTCTGCCCCAAGAGGGAGCAAGAAATGTGGAGCAGGTGTATCCACAGAAGGTCTGAGAATGCCACAGATTACTAGGAGGGCTGACAGAGGCATTTCTCTCCAGAGTCAGTCAGTAGAGACTAGAGGAGGATACTGTTACTACAAATGGAAAGATAGCAACTCAAGACTTCAAGGAACATGAAAAATCAGGGAAACATGATACCACCAAGGATCACAATAGTCTTCCAGTAACCAACCCCAAAGACATGGATATCTGCGATTCACCCTGCAAAGAATTCAAAATAACTATTTAAGGAAGCCCAATGAGCTACAAGGAAACACAGGAAGACAATTCAATGAAACCAGGAAAACAACATACAAACAAAATAGGAAGTTTAATAAAGAGATAGAAATAAGAATAAGAAAGAACCAAACAGAAGTTCTAGAGCTGAAGAATACAATGAATGAAAGAAAAAAAATTCAATATAAGGAACTGATAGAAGAATGGATCAAGCATAAGAAAGAATCTGTGAATTAGAAGGCAGGACCTTTGAAATTATTCAGTCAGAGGAGAACAAAAAAGAAAAAAAAAAAAGAGTGAAGAAAGTCTACATGATCTATGGGATACCAGCAAAAGAAATAATCTACTAATTATTTGAGTCCCAGAAGCAGAAGAGAGGGAAAAGGGGACAGAAAGCTTATTTTTTTTAAATGACTGAAAACTTCCCAAATGTCAGAAAATATTTGGACATCCAAGTTCATGAAGCTCATAAGTCAAACAAACTTAACTTTAAAATGTCTTCTTCAAGATACATTATAATAAAACTGCCAAAAAGCAAAGACAGAAAAAAAATCTTGAAAATAGCAATGGAAAAAAAGGTTGTAACTCACAATGGAACTCCCATAAGGTTATTAGCAGATTTCTCAGCAGAAACCTCATAGGCCAGGAGACAGTAAATATGATATACTCAAAGTACTGAAAGAAAAAAAAAAAAGAACCTACCAACCAAGACGACTCTATCTGGGAAAGCTGTCTTTCGGAAACAAAAGAGAGAAAAAGAATGCCCCATACAAACAAAGCTGATAAGAGTTCATCACCACTAGACCTGCCTTATGAGAAATCCTGAAAGGAGTTCTTCAGGTTGAAATGAAAGGACACTGATTAATAACATGAAAACATATGAAAATATACAACACACTGACAAAGGTAAGTATACAGTCAAATTCAGAATACTCTAATACTATAATATGGTTGTATATTAACCACTTACTCTAGTATAAGGGTTAAAGGACAAAAGTATTAAAATTAACTATAGCTACAATCATTTGTTAATGAATACACATTATAAAAGAGAGAAATTATGACAGCAAAAACATAAAAGTGGTAGTAAAAGGGTAGAGTTTTTGTATGTGATTGAAGTTAAATTATTATCAGTGCAAAATAGATTGCTATATATATATATATATATATAATGTTTTATGTAAGCTACCTGGTAACCACAAAGCAAAAGCCTACACTAGATACACAAAAGATAGAAAGAGGAAATCAAAGCATGTCACTATGAAAAATTCTTAATTTTCAAAGGAAGAGAGTGAGAAAGAATAAAACAAGGGGACTGTAAAACAGCCAGAATAATGAATAAGATGGCATTAGTAAGTCCCTACTAATTAGTAATTACTCTAAATGTAAACTGATTAAATTATCCAATCAAAAGACACTGAGTGGCTGGATGGGTAAAAAAGACCCAACTAAATCCTAAAATTTTTATGGAGCCACTGAGGACCCTAGATAGCCAAAGCAATCCTGAGAATGAAGAACAAAGCTGGAGGTACCATGCTTCTGCTTTCAAACTGTATTACAAATCTAGAGCAATCAAAACAGCAGGACACTGGCATAAAAGTAGACACATAGGCCAATGGAACAGAATCAAGAGCCCAGAAATAAACCCTCAACCACTATCTGACAAGGGAGTCAAGAATACTCAATGGGGAAAGGAGTCTCTCTTCAATAAACAATGTTGAGAAAACTGGATAATTACATGCAGAAGAATGAAACTGGACCCCTATCTTACACCACTCACAAAAATTAACTCAAAATGGATTAAAGACTTAAAACGTAAGACCTAAAATGCCTAGAAGAAAACATAGGGAGAAGCTCCTTGACATCCTGACAATGACTTTTTTTGGATATGACACTAAAAGCACAAGTAACAAAAGCAAAAATAAATAAATGGACTACATCAAACTAAAAAGCTTCTTCACAGCAAAAGAAACAATCAACAAAATAAAAAGGCAAACTAATGAATAGGAAAAATATTTGCAAATCATATATCCAATAAAGGGTTAATAACCAAAATATATAAAGAACTTGTACCATACTATTTAGTCAATAGTTAAAAAAAAATCCAATTAAAAAATGGGCAGAGGAACTGAAAGATACTTTTCCAAGGATGATATACAAATGGCCAACAGGTACATGAAAAGATACTCAACATCACTAATCATCAGGGAAATGCAAATCAAAACAACATGTCACTTCACATCTATTAGAACAGATTTTATCAAAAGAAAAGAGATAGGGCTTCCCTAATGGCACAGTGGTTAAGAATACACCTGCCAATGCAGGAGACATGGGTTTGAGCCCTGGTCTGGGAAGATCCCACATGCCACAGAACAAGTAAGCCCATGCACCACAACTACTGACCTGCGATGTAGAGCTCGTGAGCCACATCTACTGAGCCTGTATGCCACAACTACTGAAGCCCATGCACCTAGAGCCTGTGCTCCACAACAAGAGAAGCCGCCGCAATGAGAAGCCTGAGCACCACAATGAAGATAGCCACCGCTCGCCTCAACTAGAGAAAGCCTGTGCGCAGCAATGAAGACCCAATGCAGCCAAATATAAACAAATACAATAAATTAATTTAAAAAAAGAAAGAAGAAGAGCGATAACAAGCAAGGATGTGAAGAAAAGGGAATCCTTATGCACTGCTGGTAGCAATGTAAATTGGTATAGCCACCCTTGAAAATAGTATGGAGGTTCTTAAAAATTAAAAACAGAGCTACCATATAATCTAGCAATCCACTTCTGGGTAGGCATCCAAAGTAAATAAAATCAGGATATTGAAGAGAAATCTGTACCCCCATATTCTTGCAGCATTATTCACAGCTGCCAATATAGAAACAACCTAAGCGTCTGCCTACAGATTAATGGATAAAGAAGATATAGTGTGTATGTGTGTGTGTGTGTGTGTGAATATTACTTAGCCATGAGAAAGAAGGGAATCCTGCCATTTCTGACAACATGGATAGCCCTACATGGCATTATGCTAGGTGCAATAAATCAAACAGATAAAGACAAACACTGTATGATATCACTTATATGTGAAATCTTAAAAAGCTGTATTCATAGAAACAGAGTAGAACGGTGGTTGCCAGGGGCTGGGAGATGAGGGACATGAGGGATGTTGGTCAAGGGTCCAAACTTCCAGTTATAAGATGAATAAGTTCTGAGGATCTAATGTACAGTATGGTGACTATAGTTAACAATACTGCATTATATACTTGAAAGTTGCTAGGAGAGTAGGTCTTAAATGTTCTCACCATAAAAAAGAAATGGTAATTATGTGATGTGATGGAGATGTTAACTAACACTACTGTGGTAAACATTTTGCAAAGTATAAGTGTATCAAATCATCACAGTGTACACAGTAAACTTATACAATGTTTTATGTCAATTATATCTCAATAGACTCAGAATAGAAAACTGGCTTCTAATCAAGGAGGCAAATACTGCCCTAAATATCCTGGCCCTAAAAAAGAAAATCAGTATCATTAAGCAAATATGCAAAGAATATATAATTATGCAATAAATATATACTCTGCGTATTCATGCTTTTGTCATTAACAAGTCATATTATTTTGAAAACTATAAAGAAAAAATATTTTCTCTGAAAAGTATTCGTGAATGTTTTGATGCAGCAATCACTGTGTCATTGAAGTCATCTTTAAGAACAATGATTCCATTCTTTCAGAAAAATTAAGAACAAATTCAGGAGTACTATGTGACAAATTCCTGGTTTGCCTAGAGAGGGTTTTATTGGCATTTCTTACTCCATTTCTATGAGTTTCACTTTCTGGTTCTATCATTCTGAAAAGATGGGGTAAAAAAAGCTTGATAGTTCTTATTAAATGTCACGTGCAAATTGTTACTTAAATTTTTCTTAAGTTTAAGGGTTATTTTTCTTCTATTTTTTCATTTCTGTGTAACTTCTCATGATTTTAGAAATTACATATACTTCAACCATAATATAAGCAATGGATACATGTATACATATACATATATATTAAAGTGTTCACACATAATCTCTTCTAGTATATTCAATATGGTAAGAAATATAAAATTATTTTTAGAAAATAAATGGGAAATATTTTGTCATATTGTGGTCACATGAATAATGTATTACATTTTAATTAAGTTATATTTCATAAATCATTAATTTATTTTCTTAGTTCACATCAATATTTAGTGTATTTACTTTCTCAGGGGGTGTTTTGTTTTCTCTTTCATGCTCCACAGGCCTCCATTAAAGCTAAAATATACCACTCTCTCACTTTGTCCCAGCTTACTCTCTCACGAAGTGAGAGAGTGGCATGGACTTATATATACTACCAAATATAAAATAGATAGCTAGTGGGAAGCAGACGCATAGCACAGGGAGATCAGCTCGGTGCTTTGTGACCACCTAGAGGGGTGGAATAGGGAGGGTGGGAGGGAGGGAGACGCAAGAGAGAAGAGAGATGGGGATATATGCATATGTATAGTGGATTCACTTTGTTATAAAGCAGAAATTAACACACCATTGTAAAGCAATTATACTTCAATAAAGATGTTTAAAAATATAATAAAGTATACCAATAGATCACTAAAGAGTCATTTATTAAAGCATCCCTTTGCTTTTAGTATTTGTGACTAGTGTCCTTTAATGTAAAGTGAACAGAAATATTATCCAAGTTATAGTTCTTCATTCAGCGGCTACATAATACAGGCATGAATATTTTAAAGGTATACTAAAATATATGAAATCTATACATGTGATATTTTCATTCTCATGTAACTTTCATTCTGATGTCAGTTTGAAATCATATATTTCTAAATACTACATAAAGTTTCAGAGGTTAGTTTAGACTTACTTCTTTCTCTATTCTGCCAAAAAACAAAAATGGAGGAAAAAAGGCTTAGCATTAATCACTAGTGTTAAATAAACACAACAAGATAAATGAATAGAACCAAATGTGAAGAAAATGGCCAAATTAAAATGTGACATAGTAATTAGAGTCCCTTAAGACCTAGTCATTAATGCATATTTATGGCTACATTTTCATAATTGGCTAACAAAAATTATTTGTCCCCCAAGAACTTGAAAAGAAATAAGATGTTCATCCAAGAATTAAGCTTCAAAAATAATGCATAATAAAACTTCTCAAAAAGGGAGGATGAGTCTCAGGTCAAGTATACATGACTATATAATAATCTAATTGACAGTTTTACTAAAACGTGAGGAAAAATGTGTGAAAGCCAGTTTGGTTAATATGAAAGCAAAGAAGAAAAACAGAATTTATGCCCAACTGAGGCAGGTAGCCTCCAAGATGGTCTCCAATAATTCCTGCCTCCTGGTATTCAAATCCCATATGATCTCTCCCATATTGTAACAGCATTAGTCGGAATGACCAATAAAAAATGGCAAAAATGTCCATAGATGAATGGATAAAGGTGTGGTACATATATACAATGGAATACTACTCAGCCATAGAAAAGAATGAAATAACGCCATTTGCAGCAACATGGATGGACCTAGAGATTATCATAACTAAGTGAAGTAAATTAGACAGAGAAAGACCATATGATATTATTTATATGTGGGATCTAAAATATGACACAAATGAACTTGTCTGCAAAACAGAAACAGACTCACACACATAGAGTACAGACTTGTGGTTGACAAGGGATGGAGGGGAGGGGAGGGATGGATTGGGAGTTTGGGGTTAGCAGATGCAAACTAGTATATTTAGAATGGATAAACAATAAGGCCCAACTGTATAGCAAAGGGAACTGTATTCAATATCCTGTGATAAACCATAATGGAAAAGAAAATGAAAAAGAATGTGTGTGTGTATATATATAACTGAACCACTTTGCTGTACAGGAGAAATTAACACAACATACAGATAAGTAACACAAAATCTAAGCACAACAGCAGAGAGAGAGAGAGACCAGTGGGCACTAAATTTTTATTTTCAGACTCACTAATAAAGGTTTTCCCTTAAATGTATATAAATGGGAAGACTTTCCACCAATAACCTCCAAGACATATTTGACATGAATGACCCCATGTGTTTTACGTGTATCATGCAATCTAGGCTGCCATTAAGCAATTCATCAATATAATTCCTCTTTTCCTGGTTTTAGTATTCACTAAGCAACCCTCTGACTGATTTGACTTTCCAAGAAATCTGACTACAAAGAGAAACTGCACTGATCATGCTGGCATGAGTATGCAGATCACTGGGAAAGGTGCTCTCCCTTCTAGATTAAATTGGCGATCTGATTTTAGACATTGTGTTGAGAGACTAGTTACTATGAATCTGCCACTGACAGTGTGCTTTTGATGGGTTGTGAAACTTGGGATTCTGAGTCTAAAAGAATAGAGACAGATCATCAATGCACAAAACTTAGTCTATTTACAAAAGTAGTATCTTCTTGGGAGGACAGACCATAATCCTTCTGCAGATGACACTTCCCTTAAAACCAACATTTCTTTGTGAGAGTACCACATGGCTTAATAGCAACATGACAAAAGAAATACCCTATCTCTGAAATCAAGTGAGAATTCACATCACAGTCACATTTCATACCATGGAAGTTCCATGAGGACAGGCGTTCTGTCCTGTTCATTCATTGATATATCTTGTGCCAGGTGCAGTAGGTATTCAGTAAATTTTCATCAAATGAACATAAACTTAAATACTACTCAAACACTCTTGTGTGTTTCACTACTCAGTTCCTTCCCTCATTCCTCACAAAAGCCATCGTATATCTTTCTTAATTTCTTCATACATCTAAAAGTGAAACATCTCCTATTAGTAAATGACTTATCTCTTAGTTCACAATTAAAATGTGAATTTTCAAGGGAAGATATCTCTTAACTCCCAGCCACAAAATCTATACCAATTTGTATCAACAATAAGACATACTAACATATCCTAAAGACCATTCCATATTCACACATACATATATACCTAAATTGGTGAATTTTTGACTTGATCCTAATTTTCTAATTGAGTTATAATTAACATACAATATTATATTAGTTTCAGGTGTACAACATAGCGATTCAATATTTTTATGCATAATGAAATGATCACTATAACCAGTTATCATCCATCATCAAAAATGTTGTTACAGTATTATTGACTACACTTCCTATGTGTACATTACATCCCCATGACTTATTTATTTCACAGCTGGAAATTTATACCTTTCAATCCCCTTCACCCCTTTTGTCTGTGCCCCCACCTCCTTCCCCTCTGGCAACTGCCAGTTCTCTGTATCTATGAGTCTGTTTCTGTTTTGTTTTGTTCACTTGTTTTGTCTTTTAGACTCCACTTATAAGTGAACTCAGACAGTATTTGTTTATCCCTGTCTGACTTATTTCACTTAGCATAATACCCTCCAGGTCCATCCATGTAATTTGAAAAGATATATGTTCCCCTACCTGCACCACTATTTACAATAGCCAAGATATGGAAGCAATCTAAGTGTCCATCAACAGAAGAATGGATAAAGAAGATGTGGTATATATATAAAATGGACTATTATTCAGCAATAAAAAAGAATGAAATCTTGCCATTTGCGGCAACATGGATGGAACTAGAGGGTATTAAGCTAAGTGATTTGTTCCTAATTTTAGTGAAAAATCTACAATGTCGCCATTTAGCACAATACTGACTTTGGCTTTGTAGATATAAATGTAAAGGATGTAGATATAAATGTAAATGTATCTCTAGCCCTCCTCTACCAAAAATTTTAATCAAAGAACAGATGCATCACAAATTGTATAACATCATTTCTAAATTTTAGAATAATATTCTGGCTAATAAATTCCTAGGTCAAAGGGTATATATCTTTACATTATGAAATATGTTGTCCTATTATTCTCAGTAATTTTACCACTATTATTTGTTTTCTGTTTTTGTTTTCTGTGTTCTTTTTCTTTTTTTGGTGGTGCCACACAGCTTGCAGGATCTTAGTTCCCCAACCAGGACTGGCAGTGAAAGCGCAGAGTCCTAACCACTGGACTGCCAGGGAATTCCCTTTACCACTACTTTATGGGAGATTCTATATCCACATCTACTAGATATTATAAAATGTTGACTAATTTCTTAGAGAAAATTGGTTTTTGCATGAATCCTTTATTTTGCATATCTTTCAATTAAATGTGAGTTTGGTCACTTTTTTTTGTATGTGTTTAAGCCATTTGAATATTTTTCCAGTACGATGCCTGTTTCTTTTAAGATTTTAAAAAATATTTTTCTATACATCTCTTACTTACTGATATGTGTGAACTCATTTCATAAAATTAATCTTTTTAATTTTAAAAATACTTTGTTATTACTCATTTGACACATTTATATTATATCCCTAGTTTTTTTGATAGTTTTATTACTATTTGATATATATATAACATATATATTAAAGAGTTACAAAATATATGAATAAAATGAACACCCAACTTCATAACTACCTTGCATCTACCCATGAGGTCTATAAAACAATTTGGGGAAAACTGACTACTGAGTTTTCCAATTCATTCAGACTACCTGGTCCTCCATTTCTTTACTCTTAGATTTATTCCCATGTTTGTTGGCATGGATGCTATTGTAAATGTATTGCTTTTTAAAATTCTACATTCTAGTTTGGTTTTTAATCACTTCATTCCCTTGTTAAATTCACTGTCTAAATCTAGTAGTTTATGTTTATATTTTTTTATAATTTTTCTATCTTACACACCATGCTGTGTGTGAATAATAACAGAGTTTTATTTCTTTTACTCTAGGCCTTATATTTTTCTTCTTGCTTCATTGTAATAGTTATGACATCTAGGACAATGACAGATAAACATGGTAAGTGTGGGTGTCCTTGCCTTATTCCCAGTCTCTGAGGGAAACTTTAATATTCACAGCCAGTTAGCATGCTATTTGCTATATTTTGGGTAGATATCTTTAAAATAATTTAAGCTTATTCTTAGCTTACAAATATTTCTATCATAAAAAGGTGTTATATTTTACCAAATGCTATTTCTGCATCTATTGAAAAGATTACCTGATTTTCTCCCTTATTTTGTTATGGTGGGGAATTATACTAATTTAAAAATATTAAACCCAACCTCAAATTTCTTAGAATAACCTCAACTTCTTCTCAAGTATAATATTTGTATACATTGCTTGATGTATTTGATAATAGTTTGCTTTGAATCATCACATCCTTGTTTATGAGAGATATTTTTTAAATTTCTATTCACGCTTTTTTCGTCAAAATTTTGCATAAAACAAGGTAGGGAATTTTCCCTTTTTTTCTATTCTTTTTAATGTTATTTCTATTATAAAAGCTTCATCTGTTCAACAGTAAATCACCTAAACCTGTTATTTTTTAAATGCAGGTGTAAGTATATGCATGTGAAGGATTTAATTGTGGATCCAATATCTTTGATAGGTATAGGCCTATTCTGATTTTCTGTTTCCTCCTGTATTGGTTTTAGTGACTTGTGCTTTTAAAAATTCGCTAGCAAGTATCTGTTCATAATTTCAGCTTTATTATCTTTTTAAATCCTGCAGAAACTGTACTATTGTTTCCTTTTGCACTTCTGATATTCGTAAATTTTATTTTTTCTCTTTCTCTGGACAGAGGTTGATATGTTTTATTAGTGATTTCAAGGATGGTACCTTTGACTTGGCTGATTATATCAATTGTACATTTATTTCCTATTTTACTATTTTTTCTTGTTTTATTCTTTTGTCTATTTTTAGGTTAAATTTATGTTTTTCTGCTAATTTCCCGAGAGACATTCAGAAATTAACTTTCAGTCTTAATTTTTGTCTAATAGATTCACCAACTACATCATTCTGTTTCTGCTTAGATGTAGAAAATAAGAGTACATTACTTCCACACAGTGAGAAAAATCCAGAAAATCTCCAAACCGTAACTTTTTTTTAGCCAGTAAGACAACTGAGGTCAAAAGGCAACCAGGTGAACTGAATTTCAAGGGTTATAAAGGCCTCTGAGGCGATACAAACGCAAACTGTTTTACCTTTTACAAAGCACTGGAGGAAGAGGCGGCCACCATACAGGAGTAAGAAGAAAAGTAACAATTTCACAAATCCAGAGTAGCCGGCATAGTGTCAACTTTAGGATCCATGGGAGCCCCAGACAAAAGCGGAGCCTGAACTCACCTTAATCACTTTTTCCAGCCTCTAAACCCCGTGCTTCTGGGCGCAGAACTGGAGACCTGAGCGAACCCTCCTCTCCAGCCAGCCTGAAACACCGCCCACTTCCGGGAACCTGCTCTCAGCCAGCAAAAGCCTTCAGCTGTGCAGACAGAACGCTCGCCCCTAGGGTTCAAGAAAAGATCTACTCACTCTGATGAAGGGGTGGAAAGGTAACACCCTTGCCCCTGTTTTGGGGAAAGAGAAACGGCTGCTGGGGGGAAGCTGAGAGGTAAAAGCTGCCCGCACTTAAGTGGGAAACAGAAATATCCACCTGCCCACACCGGAGAGCCTTGAACACAGAAACAATAATCCCTCCCACCACCAGTCCCAGGCCAGGGTATACTGCTACCGAGAGAGCAGTAAAGCAGAAGCCCCCAGCCCCTGGAGGTAGGGCAGGAAACCTGATTGAGCAGGGAATCCCGCCCTGCGCTAATACAAAGCACAGTGTGCTGTCACTGGGGGTGGGGGTGGGGGGGAGGCCGCGGAGCTCTCTCCAGCAGGCCTAGAGGGAAATTTAGAGATGAGTGTTTATACTGGGAAAAAAAGAAAGGTTTCAAATCAATGAATTCAGCTTCCTCAAAAAAAAAAAAAAAAAGAAACAAACAGAAAGGAAAGCAAATAAGCCTATTAAGAGAAAGAGAGGAATAATGAAGATACAAGCAGAAATCAATGAAATAGTAAACAGGAGGAAAAAACAGAGAAAACTCTAAGAAATCCAAAATTGGCTCTTTGAAGGGATCAATAAAATTGATAAATCTCTAGTCAGACTAACCAAGAAAAAAAGAGAGAAGACAAAATTACTATCTTCAGGAGTAAAAGCAGGGAGGTTGCTACAAATCCTACAGATAGTAAAGGATAATAGGAGAATATTATACACAGCTGTATGCAAATACATTCAAAGACAATCTAGCAAAGCTCACTCAAGAAGAAATAAACTATATACAAATCTATTTCTCAGGTTCCTTGAACCCATAATTCTATCCATATCTACTTCTAAATTCTAAATTCTTTCAAAGATATATATTTTAAATAAGAGAAATAGACATAAGTAATACAACATGATTCTGGGTAAATAATATAAAGCTCTAATCAAAGGACAACAATTTTATGAAATAAATGCACCATGTCAAAGACAGATATTAAATCCAAGACACATGGGGCTTCGAAATAGGAAATCTTTGAATAACTATAAAACAACACATTCATATTAGAACAGAGTAACTGATTTGCAGTCTTGGGAAAAACAGATAGGAATAAATCATATCAAGAATGTAAGCATTTTCTTTGAGAAGAACACAGTTTACTAGATATATTGCCCAGAAAGTAAAGTTCTCCTTAGGTGGCTGCATTAATGCTCATTTATCCAAACAATTAAAATGAATTTTTATATTATAAACTGTTAATGAAGTAATTTTCAAAACAAAAATTCATTAAGCATACTAGTTTCATGTTGCTATGCTGGAACAAACTGCCACAAATTTAATGGCTTAAAGCAATATAAATATTTTCTGTTACAGTCCTGGAGGCCAGAAGTCTGAAGTCAGCTTTACTGGACCAAAGTTGAGGTGTCGACAAAATTGCATTTCCTTCTGGAGGCTCTAAGGGACAATCCATTTCTTTGTCTTTTTAGCTTCTGGAAGTTGTCTGCATTCCTTGGCTGGTGACTGCTTCCTCACAGCCCTCCAATTTCTTGCTTCCATCATTACATCATCCACTTCCTACCTCTGACCTTCTTGTGCCCTCTTATAAGGACTCATATGATGATACTTATGGCCCATCGAGATTATCTAGGATAGTTATGTATTGAATCGTGCCCCCCCCAAATTCACATGTCGGTTGAGTTCTAAACCCCCATACCTTAGAATATGACTTTATTTAGAAATCAGGCCATTGCATATGTAGTTAATAAAGATGAGATCATTAAGGTAGGCCCTAATGCAATATTATTGATGACATAAAACGGGGAAATCTGGACACAAACACCAGGCACACATGGAGAACACCGTGTGCAGATGAAGGCAATGTTTGGGGTGATGCTTCTTCAAGTCAAGGGACACCTAAGATTGCCAGCAAACTACCAGAAGCTAGGGGAGAGGCATGAAATAGATTCTCCCTCACAGCCCACAGAAGGAACCAACTCTGCCAACACTTTGATCTCCAACTTTTAGACTTCAGGATCTGCCAACATCTTTATCTCCAACTTCCAGACTTCAGAACTATGACACAATGAATTTCTGTGTCTAAGCCACCCGGTTTGTGGTACTTTATTACATCAGCCTCAGCAAACTAATACAATGATAATTTCCCATTTCAAGATGGGAAATTAGCTTAACTTAATCATATTTGCAAAGTCCCTTTGCCATATAAGGTAACATTCATAAATTCCAGGGATTAGGGAATGGGTATTTTTGGAGAGTCATTATTCAGCTTACCACAGCATGTGAATTGACAAACCATTTTAAACATTGGAGGATAGAGGTTAAATAACACGTATTCCCTCCCCTCAAGATTCAGTGTTATTTATAGTCTAAAAAATCCAAGTGTCAAGTGGATTATTTGCTGGGACTTCTATGGACTCTAGCAATGTGCTTGATATTTTATAAAGGAAAATTGAGGAGAATGCAGCTTGAGGGAAGTAAGGTTTCTGTAGCACAAAACTATTCCTAAAACTATTCCCTGACAAAAATACTGGTACTTTGGCTTAATCTATTTTCCAGATTGAATACATTGCATGAACAAATGAGTTTAAGAATAATAAGTAGGATAATGTATTTGATTGCATTCCAGTAATAATAATCACTTATAACTGACTATGTCTCAATAAGTCATTCAGAATTTTGCATAGAAAGTAAAACCACTTATTGTTTTATTATAATGTTGCATGATTATTATATTCCCAGATAGGATAATCTTTGCACATTTTTATATTATATACATAGAGAGCTTGCATACCTTTACAGAAATACCAGGGAAGATCAATTCAAGAAATATAAACCTATCAGTAACTTCACAGTGTGGCAGTTTATTTTTTTCAGATCATATTTAACATACAATATGTTTATTGTATGTTGTGGTTATTATTATTTTCTTCTCTCTCAACTTCCTTTCCCAAAAGTCAGAATCGATAATCCCCAAAATCATTTGCACAAGAAGGCAGAAAATAAAAACCACTGTAGTTATTTCAAGCAGAAAGGCATTTAGTGTAGAGAAGTAGGTAAAATTATTGGAAGGACTGGAGAATCAGAAATCACACTGTCTCCATGGCATTTCAGCAGGCAGGAGGCTGCTGTTCTTACTGCTAAAGACACTCACTCCTGAAACTTCCTTTCATCCACACCAAACTGAACATTAGATGCTGAATGCAAAGGCAGACCATTGCCTTCCTTTCTAAGTATTCATACCTCCACTCTCTTGCTTGCCAACTGCAACAGCAGCAAAAATATACCCTCCACTTTATTTCCACCTTCCGTCTCTCATATAAGGTTAAATCATGACCAGAATCTAATCTGCATGTAGTCGTCTAACTTCAAGGGAGGGACTTTTTACCCTTTCCACCTAGAATGAAGTTGAGATATAACCTATAGGAAGTATCAAATTCTTCCAGCCATTGAAGCAGAGAGATAGAAAATGTATAAAAACTGAGAAGAGAAAGAACAGAACCTGAGGCTTTAATGAGAAGAGACCAGCCATTCCCAGATTAACAGGGAACAGACCTCTTATACAGCAAGAATTAATACTTACAGCTTTTGCATGAAATTATAAATACTATGTTCATCAAATCTAGAAATACCTTAAAGGAAATAGTCACAATTTTAGTCTATTGCACTCTAAAAAGTTCACAAAATTAGTGTAAATGATCCAGTCCCAAGACACACTGCATCCACCATAAACTAGTATGGAATGAGGAAAAGCTTAAAGTATCCCTCATCTATGAAAATCGTAAGGTGTCAAAAGAGAAAATGCACCTGTTAGTCACGTGAAATGCCAATGTAATTGGCAATAATCTTGTACCTTCTATCTTAGGAGGTACAAGTTTTTTTAAAGGCACATAAATTACCATTCAAACTGGGAATTTAAAAAGAAATGTTCATGCATTAGAAAAGCTCAACTCTATCTGGCTTTATATATGAGTTGATTTGGGAATTCAATTAAACTACCAGAATCTGATTTGTCTTGGTTTCTTGGTTCATTCCTCGGCTGAGCTGGCTTCATATCCAGGCTCATGCGGCTCATTTCATATCCATGAAATGGCTTTTGTTAATTCCAAACTCATGCGTTCCCCACATCTTATAGATTCCTGTCCATCCAAATATTAGGCTGAGTCTCTCTTCCAACAGTTTCATGAAAACTTCAATGTCTTTTTTGGGTGAGTGGGGGTCACTTGCTCATCTCCGAATCAATTATTAGGTGAGGGAAATTTGATGTTCTGATTAGCTAGGTCTAAACCACATGCTTGTGCCTATGGGTAGAAAAGAAGTTAAGTTCACCCAAAACACAAAAGCTGGTATGGAGAAGGGGTGGTTCCTCAGAAAAAAAATACTAGATACTATTAGCAAATGAAGAGGAAATGTATTAGATAGACAAAAACATTTGAGTTGACTACAGCTCCAAGCCCGCAATTGGCCCTTGCCGCCTTCCACTGATTATGGAGGGATATATACAAAGGACATGCCAGATAAAAGCTACATTTCACTACACATGGACTTTGGCCTCATGTCCTACGTGGAGTACTAGTGAGGTAGATAGGCAATCGATATGTGGAGAGGACTCCTTTCACTCAGGTTGGTTGTAGATCTTGGGCCTCATGCAAGATGCTGTGACCCTTGGCCCTTCTCCCAAAGGCTCACACACTAATAGCACCATGTTGATGGCTATAAAGGACAAGGGTAGACAAACCTCTGGAAGAGCACATCACTGAGAGGGATAAAAGATATATGCCTAAAGACAGGTTTATTTCTACTTCGCTCATCAGAGCTGCATCCCTAAAAACAGTTTCATTTTTTCCCTGACCTGTGTGAACACTGAGTGTTTCTTCAAAGGTACAGTACGAGATGGACTCAGACAGAACCTGGAGATCTGACAAGAGGCCCATCAGCAGATGGAATGGGGCACAGATTTCCCCAAGTAAACTTTTAGCTAAGAAGTGATTCTTGTTCCTCAGTGAGGAAGAAACATGAATTCAGATCAGAACTTCTCACATTTTTAAATTCAGGTCTCCTTTGAATAAAAATAAAACCTCATTCTCTTAATGTTATCTGGATTTTTCACAAATCAGTACCAAAATCAATGCAAAGATAATTTTCAAAAGTAACAAGGCACATCTTTAATTTTGAATATGGACATTTAAACTGGCTGGTTTGCTTGACAGAAGTGTACCAGATCTATAAACTCTGAATAATGGATCACAGCCTTACCTTAATTGCCTTTGAAACCAAGCCTATTGTGCTACCAATTTGTAAGTGATCTCGATGTAAATGGCATGTTAATAAACCTAGCTGGTTAATTTGAATATGCTCTTTAAATCTAAGCTTGTACTCAAGGTTGTCTTAGTGTCCCTTCCCTGAGGGAGTGGGAGGAAATGGGCAAGAGCGAGCTTCTGCCCCATCTGAGGACCACAGCCTCATATTATTTGTTACTATATTATTATTAGCCTTGTACTATTATTGTTAAAGATAATGCACATATCATTATCTTTATTTTTTTAGCAAATGATATACATTTATTTTGTGTTGTGTTTGGAGCTAATTATTCTCAAATATAGTGTATTGTTTAATAAGCAAATGATTCAGCCAGGATGCTTCCATATATCTGTAGCAGGTGGAGGTGGCTGGTGTCTTTTCTAATTGGTCGGTGCCTGGAGTGGTTAGTACCTGTACCAAATTGCTGTTAAATATTTTTGAAATTCTCTTGGCCCCAGATATTTAAGCTGATCAATGAAGCTTAAAATGAAGAATAGAAATAATTCATCAAAGTTCACAGAGGAATTTTGAAAATGGTGAAAGTGACATTTTAAAACCGTGTGGCTAGATGAACTATTGAATCTGTAGTGCTGGGGCAAGTGATTAGTCTTTTTTAAAAAATAAAACAGAGGAACTACGTATTGCTTATGGCTTACTAAAATCCAGATGAATAAATGCTTCTAATTTAAAAATCTGAAACCATAAAAGAACCAGAGGAAAGGATGATAAATCGTATTCATAATCTTAAGGATAGATAAGGCTGTTCTAAGTTTATCACAGACTACAGAAGCTATAAAAGAAAATATCAACAAGTTTGACTACCTAAAATTTCTACATAAAGAAAATAAAATGCTACATCCAAAGAGAGAAGAAAATTTATTGAATGTTTGAACTAATATTCAAATAAAAACATTTGCTAATCAAAATTGAATAAAATTATAAATACAAATAACCTGGTGTAAAAAATATAAAAAGGAAATGGAGAAACTAAAATTAACAATAATTATATTAGAAAATTATTAGTAATTTACAACACCAGATTTCAAATAATTATTCTTCTTTTGTCATGACAAGATTAAACAGAGACTGTATTGGAAAATGTGTGGATGAGTAGATATTTTTTAAAACTTTTGGAAAGTGTTTAATTAATCATTTTGGAGGGCAATTTGGACATATTTATCAAAATTTTAAATGCATATCATCTTTGACCCAGCTTTTTCTACTTTTAAAAATTTCTGGGAGATATACTCAAATAGGCATGTGTGCACACATGCACGCACGCGCATGCACACACACACAATTGTTATTTGTGGAAGGGAACGTGAAAGAAACCTAAGTGTCAATGAACTGGGTACTAGTTAAATAAGTCACAATAAATCAATGTAATATCTTATTCGGTTGCCAAGAGAAAGAACAAAGTAATCTTATATGTATTTTCAAAAAAGGTAATCAAAATAATTTAGGTGGAAATAAGACAAAAGCACAAATGATTAATATCACATGATCCATTTTAGTAGAAATAGGTTTATATATAGATATTGTTAACAGTAGTTACCTGTAAGAGATTCAATTTTTTTTTTACTTTATTCATGACCTTATTTTATGACTTATATTGTTTATAAAAATTGAGTGTAACTTCAACTTTAAAAATTCTTTAAATCATTTAATAAAGAATGTAAGTTTTGGCAACACACTGGCCTTTATTCAAATCCTATTTCCCACACAGATTAACTATGAAATCTTGGACAAGTTACTTATATTTAAGCTTCAGGTTTTTCATCTATAAATCTATGCACTGCTTCTTTGGAGTTTGGGGGAGAATGAAATGTGATAATGTACTTAAAGTCCTGATCTCAGTGCCCGTAACAGAAAGTATTCAAAAAATGATCGCTGTTATTATAGTATTATCATCAATTCTATGATGCTGTTATAAAATCTAAGGGTAACAATGTTATTTCAAGTTTGTTATAAGTAAATACATGAACAGAGGAACCCAAATTATAATTGCCATTAATATTTTGAGAAAATAAACAGCACTAGTACCATTTATTGGATACTTTCTCAACTAAGCTTATTCATTTCTAATGGGTTTTTCTCCATATTCTTAACAGATTTAAGGCAGACTTTATAAAATCATTAAATTTTTTAATAATTGGCCATTACCTGGGGAACTGAAATTATACAGGCAGTTAAACTGAAGAATCCTGACTGCAAAAGTTTGCATTCCCATCTACACTGAAATTGTCTAAATTTGCTATAGAGAAATATAAATCACTAATAATGGTCAACTTTGTTTTATTTTTGGATGAACTGATACAGCTAGCTATATCAATAGCTATACTGGCACGCAAAGCAACAAATCAAGATTCCCTCTCAGCATCTATATCTAAGATACTGCTGCTCCATGAGAAAATTATTGAAGATAATTTCTATGAAAAGAAAATTTATGTGCAATTATGTGCTTCTTGTTCAGAAAACTGATCAATCTCTAAACGCAAATATACCCTAATCAGGATTTCTGAGAAATTAAAATCCTCAAATCTTTCTCATTTGGAACTTTAAAATTTAAGAAAGGTTTGGCAAAATAAACAAGTTTTGGCAAAATAAACACTGTTTCTCTGATGAAAAAAATGTTTTTATTTCCATCCATGTCCCATTATGCTGTTAAAATACCTATGAATTTCAAGTGCAATATAATTGGCTTTATAATAAACAATCTGCAAAGTGCTGTGGAACAGTTAAGAATACAGAGATATTATGTCCCATCGCTACTATGAATAAAACCACCCAGACACCAATTAACATCTCATTGCTATGATTACTTGTTACTGTTCTTGTTGCACCAATCAAACTTACATCTTTTTTGGTTCATATTTTGATTTCAAAAAGTTATGCTAAGAAAAGATTAAATTTATCATAAATGCAAATAAATGTGAAAATACAAACCTAATTATGTTTATAACCACCAAGAATAATATGAAAAGGAAAATTAAACTGCTTTGCTTCAAGGAAAATCTTTTAGGAAACATTTGTTGAATAAACATGAAAGAAACTTTTAAAATGTTTTCTTACACAGTTGATATTTGGCTTATTTTTTTACATATGATGATCATATGCATTTCCTTTAATTTTTAATATATCCCAACTACTGTCTTCATAATGTCTTAGTATTGTATGTTGGTGGTGGGAGGGAGGGAAGAAATATATTTACCAAATACTTAAATAGAGCTCCCACAATTTTTAAAGCTTGTAGTAGAAAGATAACACCACTTAACAGTGGCAAATAAATTTCAGAAACAAGCAAAGTGACAATTTATGGGAAACACAAAGATACACTGAAAGTTTTGAAGATAAGGTAACATTAATTAAATAATGTTTTGACATTCATGACGCTATAATGATTTAATCTGTTATGTCTTTTAAAGATATTCTCTTTAATTATATCTCTGCTATTCCCTACATTCTAAAATATTCAGTAGCCAATATTTTCTATGCAAGTATTTCAGTTATTACGGAATTGGATTTCAACTTTGAAATGCATCTGTGATAATTTATTGATTAGTTTTAAGTCCTATGTAAAAACAAAAAGAGTATTGAGGGGAAGTCTGTCTCCAGTAATAATTTTTTGTACCCCAGCTGACAGGTTTACAGGATTCAGCTTTTAGAGTGTTTGCTGGCATCCCCAGGACGCCTTTCCAGAGTGGAGCAGAGTTTAGATCGACTCTGGGGTATTAGCACATCATGAAGGTAATCTGTTTCCTTAGCTGAAGCTCACAAACAAAGCAGTTAAATCCCCATCACAAATGGCCAAGCTGGGACTCATTACACTTTTCATAGGCCTGGATCTTTTTGTTTCTGAATCTCTAAAACGTTTATATAGGGCAATAAAATTTTCACAGAATCTGAGCCAGTTCCTTTAACAAAGAATGAGATATATTGTTTTAAAAGATACAGTTTTCTTCTAAAAGTAGGAATATAATTTAAAGAAGAAAGAAAGAATGGAGGAATGAAGACTTAACACTGTCTTCATGGCTCCTGGTCAGAGTAGGGACTTTTCTCTTGAAACACTGCTTATTTGGCAAAAGTTTTCATTTACTTATTAATTTAACACACTTTGTTTGAGTTTCTACCATGTGCCAGGCTTTGTGTGAGGAACTGAGATAAGAAAATGAATATGACATGATATCAACCTATGAGGAGTTTAGTCCAACAGAAGAGAATAAATATAAATATTGTTATATAACAATATTGTAAATATTGCTATAAGACAACATTGTACATACTGTTATAAAACAATGTGATTTTTCAATGTCTTTGAAAAATAAGTAAAAAGTACCTAACGTTGTGGGGAAAGAGATAAATGGGCTGTTCAGAGAGTACTTAGACTGGAATGAATGGGTAAGGCTGGGACAGAAGGAGAAAGCATTATATGTTAACAGGTCAGAATTTCCAGGTATAAAGGAAGATGAGTTTTTTTTTTTTTATTTGTTTTAAAGCTTCAGAATATTGTTTGACTTATTGAGTGCAGGAAACATAACTTTCTAAGTGGGTGTTAATGCTATGATTTTTCCTAACTTCCAACTTAGGCCAAAGGTCTACCTTTAAATGGGAAAAGACATACCTACGGAAACATCAAAACAACATGGATGTTAGACTTTTAATAATAAAATTTGTATACGTATCCATTATATATCATCTTTATAGATAGATAAAGATAGAAACAGAAAAAGAGAAAGAGAAACTATGAGAGAAAGAAAATGAAGAAGGAGAAAGAGATAGATTTATGAAGCCCTACTGGGCACTGGCTTGTCAGGGATGGAAATGAATCCTGTCCAGTCAGTGAGGGGTGTCTGTAGTAGAGTATGTTTACGATGCTAACAGTTCTCTAAAGTCAAAAGTAGTACTGACTTTGGTAAACTTAAGTCGGATGTTTAAAGTAGAGCTAAAAAATTATCACTAATTGAACACTTATGTGCCAGGGTGTCTTCCAAAAATGTTCTACATATGGTATCTTGTTTAATCCTCAAAAATCTTTATGAAAGAAGTTATATTGTTTTATAAATAAAGACACGGAGAGACTCAGTAACTTGCCCTAAGTCAAAATGAATAAGGGTAAGGAATCAGAGGTGATTTAAAAAGGAGAAGATATTAAACCATGGGAAAGCACGGTGTATGCAAGGACAGCAAAGTCTGTATAACTAAACCATAGAGTCTAGGAATCAAGGAGAATAAAAGGGAAACCAGGGAGGGGACACTCTACAAACAACCTTGCACTTCATGACAAGTTTCAACTTTAGAATCTATTTGAAAACTTGTGCTCATCTAGGCCAGAGTACAGGGTTTGCCAAATGAACTTTTCCTGCTTATTTAATATCATGAACACTAAGCTACGTAATCATCAGATTCTACTTCTTCTATATTCAACTATCTCATCAGTCCATTCCCTCTTCTACACCCCAGGCTAATTTTGTACTTTAAGACTTCGTCATTTTACCTAGATTCTACAATTATTTGAGAGGGAAAGTGTCACTTAATATTTCAGGCAAAACTGAGAACTGGGGCTTCCCGGTAGATGGCGGAAGAGTAAGACACGGAGATCACCTTCCTCCCCACAGATACACCAGAAATACATCTACACATGGAACAACTCCTACAGAACAGCTACTGAACGCTGGCACAAGACCTCAGACCTCCCAAAAGGCAAGAAACCCCCCACGTACCTAGGTAGGGCAAAAGAATAAAGAATAAACAGAGACAAAAGGATTGGGATGGGACCTGCACCAGTGGGAAGGAGCTGTGAAGGAGAAAAGGGGTCCACACACAAGGAAGCCCCTTCGCAGGCGGAGACTGCTGGTGGCGGAGGGGGGAAGCATCGGAGCCGCGGAGGAGAGCACAGCAACAGAGGTGCGGAGGGCAAAGCGGAGAGTCCCGCATAGAGGATTAGGGCCAACCGGCACTTACCAGCCCGAGAGGCTTGTCTGCTCACCCAACTGGTAGGGCGGAGCTGGGAGTTGAGGCTCGGGCTTCTGTCGGAGCGCAGGGAGAGGACTGGGGTTGGCAGCGTGAACACAGCCTGCAGGGGGTTAGTGCACCACGGCTAGCCGTGAGGGAGTCCGGGGAAAACTCTGGACCTGCCGAAGAGGCAAGAGACTTTTTCTTCCCTCTTTGTTTCCTGGTGCGCGAGGAGAGAGGATTAAGAGCGCTGCTTAAAGGAGCTCCAGAGACGGGCGCGAGCCGCGGCTAAAAGCGCAAACCCCAGAGAGGGGCATAAGACGCTAAGGCCGCTGCTGCCGCCACCAAGAAGCCTGTGTGCGAGCACAGGTCACTATCCACACTTCCGTGCCGGGGAGCCTGTGCAGCCCGCCACTGCCAGGGTCCCGGGATCCAGGGACACCTCCCCCGGAAGAACGCATGGCGCGCCTCAGGCTGGTGCAACGTAATGCCGGCCTCTGCCGCCGCAGGCTCGCCCCGCCCTCCGTGCCTCTCCCTCCCCCCCAGCCTGAGTGAGTCAGAACCCCCGAATCAGCGGCTCCTTTAACCCCGTCCTGTCTGAGCGAAGAACAGACGCCCTCCAGCGACCTACACGCAGAGGCGGGGCCAAATCCAAAGCTGAGCCCCTGGGAGCTGTGAGAACAAAGAAGAGAAAGGGAAATCTCTCCCAGCAGCCTCAGAAGCAGCGGATTAAAGCTCCACAATCAACTTGATGTACCCTGCATCTGTGGAATACCTGAAGAGACAATGAATCATCCCAAATTGAGGAGGTGGACTATGAGAGCAAGATTTATGATTTTTTCCCCTTTTCCTCTTTTTGTGAGTGTGTATGTGTATGCTTCTGTTTGAGATTTTGTCTATATAGCTTTGCTTCCACCATTTGTCCTAGGGTTCTATACGTCCGTTTTTAAAATTTTTTTTCTTAATAATTATTTTTTTATTTTAATAACTTTATTATATTTTATCTTACTTTATTTTATTTTACTTTATCTTCTTTCTTTCTTTCTATTTTTCTTCCTTCCCTCCTTACTCCCTCTCTCCCTCACTCCCTCTCTCCATCCCTCCTTTCTTTCTTTCTTTCTTTCTACTTCTACTAATTCTTTCTTTCTACTTTTTCTCCCTTTTATTCTGAGCCATGTGGATGAAATGCTCTTGGTGCTGCAGCCAGGAGTCAGTGCTGTGCTTCTGAGGTGGGAGAGCCAACTTCAGGACACTGGCCCACAAGAGACCTCCCAGCTCCACATAATATCAAATGGCGAAAATCTCCCAGAGATCTCCATCTCAACACCAGCACCCAGCTTCACTCAACGACCAGCAAGCTACAGTGCTGGACATCCTATGCCAAACAACTAGCAAGACAGGAACACAAACCCACCCATTAGCAGAGAGGCTGCCTAAAATCATAATAAGGCCACAGACACCCCAAAACACACCACCAGACGTGAACCTGCCCACTAGAGAGACAAGATCCAGCCTCATCCACCACAACACAGGCACTAGTCCCCTCCACCAGGAAGCCTACACAACACACTGAACCAACCTTAGCCACTGGGGACAGACACCAAACACAACGGAAACCACAAACCTGCAGCCTGCAAAAAGGAGACCCCAAACACAGTAAGATAAGCAAAATGAGAAGACAGAAAAACACACAGCAGTTGAAGGAGCAAGATAAAAACCCACCAGACCTAACAAATGAAGAGGAAATAGGTAGTCTACCTGAAAAAGAATTCAGAATAATGATAGTAAAGATGATCCAAAATGATGGAAATAAAATGGACAAAATGCAAGAAACATTTAACAAGGACCTAGAAGAACTAAAGATGAAACAAAAAATGATGAACAACACAATAAATGAAATTAAAATACTCTAGATGGGATCAATAGCAGAATAACTGAGGCAGAAGAACGGATAAGTGACCTGGAATATAAAATAGTGGAAATAAATACTGCAGAGCAGAATAAAGAAAAAAGAATGAAAAGAACTGAGGACAGTCTCAGAGACCACTGGAACAACTTTAAACGCACCAACATTCGAATTATAGGGGTTCCAGAAGAAGAAGAGAAAAAGAAAGGGACTGAGAAAATATTTGAAGAGATTATAGTTGAAAACTTCCCCAGTATGGGAAAGGAAATAGTTAATCAAGTCCAGGAAGCACAGAGAGTCCCATACAGGATAAATCCAAGGAGAAATACGCCAAGACACTTATTAATCAAACTGTCAAAAATTAAACACAAAGAAAACATATTAAAAGCAGCAAGGGAAAAACAACAAATAACACACAAGGGAATCCCCATAAGGTTAACAGCTGATCTTTCAGCAGAAACTCTGCAAGCCAAAAGGGACTGGCAGGAAATGTTTAAAGTGATGGAGAAAAACCTGCAACCAAGATTACTCTACCCAGCAAGGATCTCATTTAGATTTGATGGAGAAATTAAAATCTTTACACACAAGCAAAAGCTGAGAGAGTTCAGCACTACCTAACCAGCTTTACAACAACTGCTAAAGGAACTTCTCTACGCAAGAAACACAAGAGAAGGAAAAGACCTACAATAACAAACCCAAAACAATTAAGAAAATGGGAATAGGAACATACATATCGATAATTACCTTAAATGTAAATGGACTAAATGCTCCCACCAAAAGACACAGATTGGCTGAATGGATACAAAAACAAGACCCATATATTTGCTGTCTACAAGAGACCCACTTCAGACCTAGAGACACATACAGACTGAAAGTAAGGGGATGGAAAAAGATATTTCATACAAAAGAAAACCAAAAGAAAGCTGGAGTAGCAATTCTCATATCAGACAAATTAGACTTTAAAATAAAGACTATTAAAAGAGACAAAGAAGGACACTACATAATGATCAAGGGATCGATCCAAGAAGAAGATATAACAATTGTAAATATTTATGTACCCAACATAGGATCACCTCAATACATAAGGCAAATACTAACAGTATAAAAGGGGAAATTGACAGTAACACATTCATAGTAGGGGACTTTAACACCCCACTTTCACCAATGGACAGACCATTCAAAATGAAAATAAATAAGGAAACACAAGCTTTAAATGATACATTAAACAAGATGGACTTAATTGATATTTATAGGACATTTCATCCAAAAACAACAGAATACACATTTTTCTCATGTGCTCATGCAACATTCTCCAGGATAGATCATATCTTGGGTCACAAGTCAAGCCTTGGTAAATTTAAGAAAATTGAAATTGTTTCAAGTATCTTTTCCGACCACAACGCTGTGAGACTAGATATCAATTACAGGAAAAGATCTGTAAAAAATACAAACACATGGAGGCTAAACAATACAGTACTTAATATCGAAAGTGATCACTGAAGAAGTCAAAGACGAAATAAAAAAATACCTAGAAAGAAATGACAATGGAGACACGACAACACAAAATCTATGAGATGCAGCAAAAGCAGTTCTAAGAGGGAAGTTTATCACAATACAATCCTGCCTTAAGAAACAAGAAACATCTCGAATAAACAACCTAACCTTGCACCTAAAGCAATTACAGAAAGAAGAACAAAAAAACCCCAAAGTTAGCAGAAGGAAAGAAATCATAAAAATCAGATCAGAAGTAAATGAAAAAGAAATGAAGGAAGCGGTAGCAAAGATCAATAAAACTAAAAGCTGGTTCTTTGAGAAGATAAACAAAATTGAGAAAACATTAGCCAGACTCATCAAGAAAAAAAAGGGAGAAAACTCAAATCAATAGAATTAGAAATGAAAAAGGAGAAGTAACAACTGACACTGCAGAAATACAAAAGATCATGAGAGATTACTACAAGCAGTTCTATGCCAATAAAATGGACAACCTGGAAGAAATGGACAAATTCTCAGAAATGCACAACCTGCCAAGACTGAATCAGGAAGAAATAGAAGATATGAACAGACCAATCACAAGCACTGAAATTGAAATTGTGATTAAAAATCTTCCAACAAACAAAAGCCCAGGACCAGATGGCATCACAGGCGAATTCTATCAAACATTTAGAGAGGAACTAACACCTATCCTTCTCAAACTCTTCCAAAATATAGCAGAGGGAGGAACACTCCCAAACTCATTCTACAAGGCCACCATCACCTTGATATCAAAACCAGACAAGGATGTCACAAAGAAAGAAAACTACAGGCCAATATCACTGATGAACATGGATGCAAAAATCCTCAGCAAAATACTAGCAAACAGAATGTAACAGCACATTAAAAGGATCATACACCATGATCAAGTGGGGTTTATTCCAGGAATGCAAGGATTCTTCAATATACGCAAAACAATCAATGTGATAAACCATATTAACAAATTGAAGGAGAAAAATCATATGATCATCTCAATAGATGCAGAGAAAGCTTTTGACAAAATTCAACACCCATTTATGATAAAAGCCCTGCAGAAAGTACGCATAGAGGGAACTTTCCTCAACATAATATAGGCCATATATGACAAACCCACAGCCACCATCGTCCTCAATGGTGAAAAACTAAAAGCATTTCCACTAAGATCAGGAACAAGACAAGGTTGCCCACTCTCACCACTCTTATTCAACATAGTTTGGAATTTCTAGCCACAGCAATCAGAGAAGAAAAGGAAATAAAAGGAATCCAAATCGGAAAAGAAGTAAAGCTGTCACTGTTTGCAGATGACATGATACTATACATAGAGAATCCTAAAGATGCTACCAGAAAACTACTAGAGCTAATCAATGAATTTGGTAAAGTAACAGGATACAAAATTAATGCACAGAAATCTCTGGCATTCCTATACACTAATGATGAAAAATCTGAAAGTGAAATCAAGAAAACACTCCCATTTACCATTGCAACAAAAAGAATAAAATATCTAGGAATAAACCTACCTAAGGAGACAAAAGACCTGTATGCAGAAAATTATAAGACACTGATGAAAGAAATTAAAGATGATACAAATAGATGGAGAGATATACCGTGTTCTTGGATTGGAAGAATAAACATTGTGAAAATGACTCTACTACCCAAAGCAATCTACAGATTCAATGCATTCCCTATCAAACTACCACTGGTATTTTTCACAGAACTAGAACAAAAAATTTCACAATTTGTATGGAAAAACAAAAGACCCCATATAGCCAAAGCAAGCTTGAGAACGAAAAACGGAGCTGGAGGAATCAGGCTCCCTGACTTCAGACTATACTACAAAGCTACAGTAATTAAGACAGTATGGTACTGGCATAAAAACAGAAAGATAGATCAATGGAACAGGATAGAAAGCCCAGAGAAACCCACACACATATCGTCACCTTATCTTTGATAAAGGAGGCAGGAAGGTACAGTGGAGAAAGGACAGTCTCTTCAATAAGTGGTGCTGGCAAAACTGGACAGGTATATGTAAGAGTATGAGATTAGATCACTCCCTAACACCATACACAAAAATAAGCTCAAAATGGATTAAAGACCTAAATGTAAGGCCAGAAACTATCAAACTCTTAGAGGAAAACATAGGCAGAACACTCTATGACATAAATCACAGCAAGATCCTTTTTGACCCACGTCCTAGAGAAATGGAAATAAGAACAAAAATAAACAAATGGGACCTAATGAAACTTCAAAGCTTTTGCACAGCAAAGGAAACCATAAACAAGACCAAAAGACAACCCTCAGAATTGGAGAAAATATTTGCAAATGAAGCAACTGACAAAGGATTAATCTCCAAAATATACATGCAGCTCATGCAGCTCAATAACAAAAAAACAAAGAACGCAATCCAAAAATGGGCAGAAGACCTAAATAGACATTTCTCCAAAGAAGATATACAGACTGCCAACAAACACATGAAAGAATGCTCAACATCATTAATCATTAGAGAAATGCAAATCAAAACTACAATGAGATATCATCTCACACCAGTCAGAACTGCCATTATCAAAAAAATCTAGAAACAATAAATGCTGGAGAGGGTGTGGAGAAAAGAGAACACTCTTGCACTGTTGCTGGGAATGTAAATTCATACAGCCACTGTGGAGAACAGTATGGAAGTTCCTGAAAAAACTACAAATAGAACTACCATATGACCCAGCAATCCCACTACTGGGCATATACCCTGAGAGAAACATAATTCCAAAAGAGTCATGTACCAAAATGTTCATTGCAGCTCTATTTACAATAGCCCGGAGATGGAAACCACCTAAGTGTCCTTCATTGGATGAATTGATAAAGAAGATGTGGCACATATATACAATGGAATATTACTCAGCCATAAAAAGAAATGAAATTGAGTTATTTGTAGTGAGGTGGATAGACCTAGAGTCTGTCATACAGAGTGAAGTAAGTCAGAGAGAGAAAGACAAATACTGTATGCTAACACATATATATGGAATTTAAGAAAAAATAATGTCATGAAGAACCTAGGGGTAAGACAGGAATAAAGACACAGACCTACTAGAGAATGGACTTGAGGATATGGGGAGGGGGAAGGGTAAGCTGTGACAAAGTGAGAGAGAGGCATGGACATATATACACTACCATACGTAAGGTAGATAGCTTGTGGGAAGCAGCCGCATAGCACAGGGAGATCAGCTCGGTGCTTTGTGACCGCCTGGAGGGGTGGGATATGGAGGGTGAGAGGGAGGGAGACGCAAGAGGGAAGAGATATGGGAACATACGTATATGTATAACTGATTCACTTTGTTATGAAGCAGAAACTAACACACCATTGTATTGCAATTATACTCCAATAACGATGTAAAAAAAAAAAAAAACTGAGAACTACTGTTCTATATGCATCCAGTATTTCTTTCTCTAGTTACTAAAGACCAAATGTTTCTTGTCCTAAAGGCAATCCCTCCATTTCTTCTTTTATTCCATCCTCTTTTGCCTTTCCTAAGGAAACATACATTATTGATGATTCTTTCTCTTAAGTTTATTAAATTCCTTTCTGTCATATACACACTGCCTATTTTTATCTATTCAAGATCCCAATTTAAAAATCACTCATTAAACCCCTCATACTATTCCAGGCCCAGCCCCAAACTCTCTCTCACAAAACTTTTTAAGAGTTTTCCTAAATTTATTGCCTAGTTTTCCTCATAGTCCCCTTCTCAACCCCCGCAAGTTTTGCTTCTACTCCTATATATCCATTGACTAAGACTGCCATTTTATACCCAATGGACATAGTTCATTATTTATCTAATTTAAACTCCTGAAAGCATCATGCATTAATGACCTCTCTTTTCTGCTTGAAACACTCTCTACTCTTACTTTCTCTGGCCCTATACACTCCTAGTTTTCTTTACACCTCCATGCTGGCTTTTTCTTTCTCCTTACATTGTCTTTCTCTAAGACATCTTTAAATGATGGAATTCCACAATGCTCTCTTTTCTTTCCTCTATTATCATTCCCTGGACATTTTCAACCCTGTCCATGAATTCAGTTATGATCTATACTACGACTAAACTGTTATCTTCAATATATATCTCACTGTTGTGTTTCAAACACATGTATTCAGTTCTCTCCTTGACACCTCATGGAGTTATGAATACACTGGAAACACCATACATACAAAAATTTATTCATGATATGTTCCCCTTGATTTTATCACCTCAGTAATTGGCACTATCATTTTTCCAGTTATTCAAGCCAAAAACCTAATTCCCAAGCAAGGGATTCCTTTATCTGTCAATTTCTTATGTGCAGAGAACTCTGAATACTGCCCGAGATCTGAAGAGATTCCACTCACAATTCTATTATCTATTAAAGTTTGTGTTTGCATGTGTATGTTGTGTGCTCAAGTGTAGGAGTGGTGCTTTATTTCACTTTATTCCCCCCAAGAATGCCTAACCTAAAAAGGATCTCAGCTTAGGCAGTCAGTAAAAATTGTCAAGTGTCTGGTTAATGCAAGATTAGTGTGGAAATCCTTGTGATGTCAGACTGGTCCTTGGAATACCACAGTGGTGTCCACTGCACCTAAACCCCTGGCCATAACTGGTATCTTCATAGAGAAGCAGGATTCTGTCACTATAGGTTTCATGAATTTCCACAGGGAGGAAGAATCAGTGGACACTTCTATTACCACAGACTGTATCCTTTACTATTTCCTTCATTGTTATTTGATAAAGTCAGTCTTTCCCCAAATTTTATCTTTACACATTCTAAATATGTATGACTAAATCAGCTTCATTCTATGATTTAAAAATTTTGTAATGAAGCATGAGCCAAAGAGAAAAAAAGAGGAGATGTTTTGTGACCAACATAGGCCAGATAAAGTTTTTTTTTAAACATCTTTATTGGAGTATAATTGCTTTACAATGGTGTGTTAGTTTCTGCTTTATAACAAAGTGAATCAGCTATATACATACATATATCATCATATCTCTTCCCTCTTGCATCCATGGGGAGGGGGAAGGGTAAACTGGGATGAAGTGAGAGAGCGGTATGGACATATATACACTACCAAATGGGAGGGAGACGCAGATAAAGATTTTTATAAGGAGAACCATATTTGGTCTCTTACTAATAAAAAAATAGGAAGGTTGCATAAGAGTTAGACTATCATTCATGGGAATATGTTATTATAGATGTTGATTGTGAGGACACTTATTTAAAACCTAAGGATCCTAAGCTACCATAAATACATTCACTAGAATTTTCTTAATTAAACAAGAATTATGTGAAACATGAAATGTGAGATATATTTGATTCTGATTTTACATGTATTTTTCCTAGCTAACAGCTAAGAATATGTGGGAAAAAATGAGTTGGCTATTATTATTTTCACATAGATCTGTAATCTAGATTTATACATTAATATATCATCTTCTACATAAATCTCTTAGCTGCATGAGAAATCTAAATCTAAATCTCATACCTGCATAAGATTGGGGAATGCATTGCAGAGTTTAATTAAATTGTTAATATGAATTCATATGGTTTCAGAATGATTTTTGTCATAATACATTAAAAAAACAGCAGAAATGCCAGCTTATTTCTCTGACTTTGTCTTCTAATTCTCATCAGCATTGAACTAGAATTATTAGTATAATCTCTAATCAGCCCAGCCAAGAGGGTTTCTTTTGGTCTCTACACTGAAGCTGTGTTTATATTGTTGAATGTTGTGTGTACTCTTTATACAGTATTAGAAATCTTTCAAGTCTGACAGTTGTGCTTTACCAGACTACACAGTGGATTCAACTCTTTAACTGCTTGCATTTATGTTTAAAAAGTTACCAACTAATAGTAGATGCTCTTTCCTTAACTGGTTATGTTCAAGCAATTCTATCAGTCTTGTCTGTTATCTGAATGCATAGACATGGCTTTCATAATTTTGTGTTAGAACAAACCAATACATTCTGGGTGCTACATATTTCCCCACTGTAATACATACTGTAATACAATTGATCCTTGAACAATACAAGTATGAACTCTGTGGGTCCACTTACACACAGACTTTTTTCAATAAATATTGGGAAATTTTAGGAGATTTGCAACAAACCACATAGCCTAGACATGTTGAAAAAACTAAGAGACAGTAGGATATGTCATGAATGCATAAAATATATGTAGATTCTGGTCTATTTTATTATTTATTATGATAAAATAGACACAAATCTATTGTGAAAAGTTAAAACTTAAAATTTACACGAACATTTAGGAACCATACATGGTTCCATTCACAATCAAGAGAAATGTAAAAAATGTAATGATGCAGTGTTAAACCATGTGTATAAAATTAACATTAGTACATACTGCATTACTGTAATAATTTCATAGTCACCTTCTGTTCCAGTTGGGGTGAGCTCAAGTGTTGCAAGTATCCACTTAAAATGCTATGTGACGCTCATCATCGCCACGTGAGCAGTTCATCTCTCCAATAAATTGCTTATCTCAGTAAAAATGGATCTCTTGTAGTTCTTGTGTATTTCTCTTAGCCTTTAGTGCAATGCCCTGGAACGTATATGACATAACACTACTGATGCTGGAAGTGCTCCCAAGAAGCAGAGAAAAGTCATGACACAATAAGAAAAAGTTGAATTGCTTGATATGTTCCATAGATTGAGGTCTGCAGCTGCAGTTGCCCTCCATTTTAAGATAAATGAATCCAGCATAGGGACTACTGTTTAAAAAAAAAAAAAAAAAAAGGAATTTCCTGAAGCCATCACTGCAGCTACACCAGCAGGCACAAAAACCTTGCACTTTTTGTGAAATACCTTTTTCATCATCTTATTGAAAATGCAGCTTTTATGTGGGTGCAGGATTTTTATAAGAAAGGCATACCTGTAGACTCTAATATGATTCAAGGACAAAGGAAGTCATTATGCGACAACTTAAAGCAAAAGGAAACTGAAGGATCTAAATATGGAGAATTTAATGCCAGCAAAGGATGGTTTGATAATTTTAGAAAGAGGTTTGGCTTTAAAAATGTCAAGATAACAGGAGAAGCAGATTCTGCCAACCAAGTGGCAGCAGATGAGTTTCCAGATGCCATGAAGAAAATCATTGAGGAGAAAGATATCTGCCTTAACGCAGAGGAAAGTACCCCATTCTGTAAAAAAAAAAAAAAAAAAAATGCCATACAAAACATTTATTAGTAAGGAAGAAAAGCAAGAACCAGGATTTAAGGCAGGAAGGGATAAGCTAACTCTACTCTTTCGTACAGATGCAGTCGGGTTTATGATCTGGACTGCTCTTACCTTAAAAGCTGCTAAGCTCTGAAACTTGAAGGGAAACGATAAATACCAGTTGCCAGTCTTTTGGTTGTACAAGAAGGCCTGGACAAGGAGAACGCTTTTTCTCAATTGGTTCCATTGATGATTCGTTCTGAAGTCAGGTAGTACCCTGCCAGTAAGTGACTGCCTTTTAAAGTTCTTTTGATATTGGACAATGTCCCTGGCCACCCAGAACTTTATGGGTTCAACAATGAAGACATCAAAATGGTCTGCTTGCCCCCAAACACAAGATCTCTAATCCAGCCTCTAGATCAGGGGATCATAAGAACCCTTAAGGCTCATTACACACGGTACTCTATGGAAAGGATTGTCAACACCATGGAAGAGAACCTCAATAGAGAGAATATTACAAAAGTATGGAAGGATTACACTATTAAAGATGCCATCCTTATTATAGAAAAAGTGGTGAAAGCCATCAAGCTTGAAACCATAAATTTCTCCTGGAGAAAACTGTGTCCAGATGTTGTGCATAACTTCACAGGATTTACAACAGTGCCAATCAAGAAAATCATGAAAGAGATTGTGGATACGGCAAAAAAGGTAGAGGATGAAGGGTTTCAAGATATGGATCTTGGAGAAATTCAAGAGCTAATAGACACCACACCAGAGGAATTAACAGAAGACCACTTGATGGAGATGAGTGCTTCTGAGCCAGTGCCAGATGATGGGGAGGAAGACATAGGAGAAGCAGTGCCTGAAAACAAACTGACATTAGACAATCTGGAAGAAGGGTTCTGCTGATCCAAGCCTGTTTTTGACTTATTTTATGACATGGACCCTTCTATTATATGAGCCCTGAAAATAAAGCAAATGGCAGGAGAAGGATTGGTACATACAGAAACATTTTTAGAGAAACAAAAAAGCAAACAAGTCCGACAGAAGTTACAATGTATTTCTATTAAGCTGGCTAAACACAAGAAAACCATAATTAGGCTCACCATCATACCATTCTGAAACAATGGGAAAAATGTAAAATCAGAGAGGAAAGTCTCACTACCTTGAATGGGCAAGAATAAAATAGACGGTTAGCTTTTCATAAGAAATTATGTAAGCCAGAAAATAATAAAGTTATATTTTAAAGAGCAAAAGGAAAAAAATCCCTCTATTCTCAGTAAAAGCATAGTTCAAAATGCAGGTAAAATGAAGATGTTATAGAAAAACAAATACTGAGGAAATTTGTTGCCCAAAAGCCTGCACTAAAGTAAATCATTTGGGAAGTTATTCAGACCAACAGAACACAATCTCAGTTAGAAATATAGGGAAAGAGGAGGAAATGTTTTAAACTCATCAGAAAGGGTAAATATATATGCATATTTGCTATCCAAAAAATGAGTACAATATATTATAGGGTTTAAATATATGTAAAATAAACATGCATGACAATAATAACAGAAAAAACAGGAAAAGGAGAAATATGTTAAAAGGTTCTTAGACTCTGGCAATATCAGGAAATAATAAAAGTATTAATTGTTTTAAATGCTCATGAGATAAGGATACATGTTGAAACTGAGGACAATTGCATAGGGAGTAGAAAGATAACGTATAACTGAAAATTTAATAGAAGGTGAAAAATGAAATGATAAAAATATATATATTCATTAACACCAAAGAGGGCAAGCAAAAAAAATTAAACATATAATTTTATTTGGCTAAATAAAAGATAAAAAGTATCAGACAGAATAATTAGATAGTAGATACAAATAAGCCCAACTATGTAAGTAATTACATTAAATGTAAAAACTCTTAGTAAAAGACTGAGGTTGTCAGATTGAGCGAGCATTAGAATAAAAAAGAACCTGCATGTTGTTACAAGAGAAACATTAAATATGGTGACATACAAAGTTTATAAATAAAGGGACAAAAAAAAAAAAGACCACATACACTCATGATGTAACTATTATAACAGATTCATATCTAAAAATGTATTTATTGTAATATCAAAGTAGATTTTAAGGTCAGATATTGACCTTATTTATTGGCAATAAAGTAGGAGAATCCCTAATAATAGCCTAACAAGTTATCGAAACAGGAAGATATAAATATACAAAATCCTTTGCACTCAAAACCTGAATAATGGAATTATGTTAAGAAACAATAATAAAATATATATAACCTAAAAAAACTGCACAGAAATGAAAAATAAATACCTAATAGATTCATGAGTGAAAAAATTCAAAATAAAAATTAGAAAATAATTTGAGCTGAGTTATAGTATATGCCAAAACTGTCTGTGACACAAAAGCATGCTTAGAAGGAAATCTATGGGCTTAAATGTCAATTTTTTTAAAAGTAGAAATACCAATTGTTATAAACTTAAGAAATTAGAAATACAGAGCAAATCAAACTTAAGAAAACTGGAAAGAAAGAAATACTAAACATACCAATTATTAGAAAACAGATGTACAATAGAAAAAATCAACAAAGCCAAAAGTTGGTTATTTAAAAAGATTAATAAAATTGATATCTCATAGGAAGATGGATCAAACCATAAGATTAAAAAAACGCAATTTACCAATGTTAGGAGTCAAAAGGCAAGCATCACTACAGATATTGGAGTTCTGATAAAGATAATAAAAGCATATTTTGAAAAACTTGCTATTAATATAATCATCAATTTAAAAATATAAGGGCTTCCCTGGTGGCGCAGTGGTTGAGAATCTGCCTGCCAATGCAGGGGACACGGGTTCGAGCCCTGGTCTGGGAAGATCCCACATGCTGTGGAGCAACTGGGCCTGTGAGCCACAACTACTGAGCCTGCGCATCTGGAGCCTGTGCTCCGCAACGAGAGAGGTTGCGACAGTGAGAGGACCGCGCAACGCGATGAATAGTGGCCCCCACTCGCCACAACTAGAGAAAGCCCTCACACAGAAATGAAGACCCAACACAGCAAAAAATAAAAATTAATTAATTAATTAATTAAAAAATATGTTATTAAAGATGACAGGGTGGGAAATAATAATAACCTCAAATATATTAAACAATAATTATTAAAAATGGCCCTACCAGAAAAAGGCTCACACAACATCACTAGTGATATCTTCAAAATATTAAAGGAAAAAACAATACCAATCTCACATACACCCTTCCAGAGAACAGAAAAAGGGGAACACTTCCTAACTCTTCTTATAAGGTGAACATAACCCTAATGCCAAAACCTCAAAGGACATTACAAGAAAGAATAATTAAACATTCATTCCTCTAAGAAATATATCTGGAAAACTCTTTAATATTTAACAAAATATTCAAAAATTGGACCCATGATTTTTTTTTTGGTCACACCACGTAGCTTGCAGGATATTAGTTGCCTGACCAGGGATCGAACCTGAGCCCCCAGCAGTGAAAGCACAGGGTCCTAACCACTGGACCGCCAGAGAATTCCCATGACTCATGATTAAAAAATAGGATAATACATTATACTGGTGGGGATTATGACTAGAAATACATTATTCAAAAATCAAGGAAATTCACCACAAAATTATTGAAAAAAAGGAAAATCATATGATCACCTCCATAAATGCATAAAAAATCCAATACCTAAAACCAATTTTGATACAGAAAATTCTTAATAAACTAGAAAAATAAATAAGAAGTGTATACAAAATCTCTTATAGAAAATATTGCATTTTTCTAATGATATTGGGGATGCCTACTATCACCAGTGTACTGTATGGCCTAGCCAGTGAAAAAAGGAAGGAAGGAACGGAAGGAAAGAGAGAGGGAGGGAGGGAAAAACAAAGGGAGCAGCTTATATATTGGAAAAGAAAAAATAAAACTGTCATTATTAGTAAATGATATGATTATATACTGAGAAAATTAAAAGAATCCACGGGCTATTAGAATTTATAAATAGGTTAAGCACTGTTACTGTACACAAGGTCAAAATGTTAAAAAATTTTATATCTCCACACACTAACAACAAGTAAAAATAAGCTTAAAACATGTGCCACAGGGCTTCCCTGGTGGCGCAGTGGTTGAGAGTCCACCTGCCGATGCTGGGACACGGGTCCATGCCCCTGTCTGGGAAGATCCCACATGCCACGCAGCGGCTGGGCCCCGTGAGCCATAGCCGCTGAGCCTGCGCATCCAGAGCCTGTGCTCCACAACGGGAGAGGCCACAACAGTGAGAGGCCCGCGTACCGCAAAAAAAAAAAAAAAAAAAGTGCCACTTAAAATAGCATAAAAATATCAAATATTTGGGGATATACCTAACAAAGATGTGTAAGATCTCTGTCCTGAAATTATAGAACATTATTGAGAGAAATCAAAAGGGCATAAATTAGTGGAACAAAATACAAGTTTTATATAGTAAGACAATATTACAAAAATGTCATTCTCACTGCCAATTAATCTATCAATTCAATGTAAAGGCAATAAAAATTCTACCAAGTTGGGATTTTTTTTTGCAGAAATTGTCATGGTAATTCTAAGTTTTATGTGAAAATACAACAGGCCTAGAAATGCCCTAGAGTAACAATGGGAAGATCAAAGTAGATGAACAAAGCTGATGGACATACATATAAGATATTTATATCCATAGTAAAACTATTGTAATTTAGGCAAATGAAGTATTTAGACCAAAAATTTACAAACTCATCAATGGAAGAGAATAAAGTTTAAGAGCAGATTCACACATATCACTTAATTTATGACAAAGGCTCAGTTGCAATGTTATGAAGAAAAGAATAATCTTCTTAGTAAGTGGTAATAAGTCAAAGGAATATCCATATAGAAAAATATATATCTTGACCCCTATCTCACTCTATTATATGAAAATTGATTCCATATAAATTTCTGACCAAGATATCAAAGAAAAGCAATAGGGTTTTAGAGAGTAAAACATAAGAAAACATAGTTATTACATTGAAGCATTAAAAATTCCTTAAATAGGACCAAAATTACTAACTATAATTTTAAAATGATAGGTTAGATAATATTAATGTTAAACACTTCTGTTCATCAAAAGAAACCATAAAAACTGTAAAATGACAACTTAAGATCTAAAGCTATTAAAGAAAATGAATCAATAATTAATAACGTCTCAAAACGGAAAGCACCAGAAATTGGTACACACAAGAATTCTAGCAAAAATTTAATGAAGAAATTATACCAGTTCTCTACATTCTCTTTCAGAGGATAGAGTCAGAGGGAATACTTCCTAATTCATTTGAATAGGTCAACATTACCCTAATACCAAAACCAAAGACGTTACAAAAAAAATTTTTTTAAAGAAAGAAAACTATAGACCAATCTCTCATGAACACAGATGTTAAACTCCTCAACAAAATATTAGCAAATTGAATCCAGTAATATATAAAAAATTATACACCATAACCAAGTAGATTGTATCCCAGATATTCAGGTCAGGTTCAACATTTGAAAATCAATTACTGCAATCCATCACATCAAGAGGCTAAAAAAGAAAAATTACATGGTCATATCAATATATGTAGGAAAAGCAGCTGACAAAATCCAATATCCATTTATAATAAAAATTCTCAGTAAAATAGGAATAGAGGGGAACTTCTTCAACTTGATAAAGAATATCTACAAAAACGTACAGCTAACATCCTAACATCATACTGAATAATAAGAAATTCAAAGCTTTTCCACTAATATCAGGTACAAGGCAAGGGTGGCTGCTCATTACTCTTTTTCAACATCATACTATAAGTTCTAGCTAATGCAACAAGACAAGAAAAGGAAATAAAATGTATACAGATTGGGAAGGAAGAAATAAAACTGTATTCACAGATGACATCATTGTGTATGTAGTAAATCTGAATGAATTGACAAAAAAATATTCTGGAACTTATAAGTGATTACACCAAGGTTGCAGGATACAAAGTCAATATACAAAAAGTCAGTGGTTGCCAGGAGTTGAGGGTGGGAAAAGGATGAACAGGTAGAGTACAGACAATTTTTAGGGCATCAAAAATACTCTGTATGATACTTTAATGATAGAAACACATCATTATACATTTGTCAAACCCACAGAATTTATAGCACAAAGAGTGGACCATAATGTAAACTATGACTATTGTAATTATTATGTATCAATGTCGTATGTCAAGCATAACAAATATACCATTCTGCTGGGTGACAATGATAATGGGAGAGGCTATGCATGTGTGGGGATAGGGAATACGTGGGAAATCTCTGTATTTCCCCCTCAATTTTGCTATAAAAAGAGTTATAATTTTTTAAAAAGGCAATCTATGCAGAGCAAAAGATATTCCCAATACATGTATCCCATAAAGAATTCATAGCCAGAGTATATAAGAACTCTTAGAAATCAATAGGAAAAGACAAATTACTGAAAAATTCTCAAAATAGTTGAATAGCCATTTCATCGAATAAGATGTTCAAGTGACAAGTAATTGTTTGAAAAGGTACTCAGCTTCATTAAACATCAGGGAAATGGACAATTCTGAAAAGATCAATGAAATATCGCTGCACATCCTCTATAATATCTTAAATCTCAAAGACAGAATACACCAAGTGTTGCTAAAAACTGGGTTAAATGGAAGTTTCATACATTGCTGGTGAAAGTGGAATTTGGTTCAACTACTTCAGAAAACTATTTAACATGATCTATGAGAGTTAAGCATATACCTTCCTTATGACCTAGCAAGTGACTCCTAGAAATATCAACAAATAATACCATATCAGTGTTGTCTAGGGTAATATTAGTCAAGTCAGAACAGGACACACTTAGATTTTTGAACAGCTGTTAAGTGGTCAAAAGATTAACTTTCCTTAGGAAAAGAAAGAAACGTAGCTCTTCATTTTTATTAGTTTGTAGGAAGTAAGTTTATAAAAGAATTCCATAGATGATAACCCAAGTGACTGAGAATTTTTCAATACCATCTGGGTGCCCCTTTAGATCTACTGCAGCATTTATAAATGCCAAGCTTCCCACAGGCTGCTTACAGCTTGTCTGAGCACAGCAGGGCTATTAGTGCTGGTCCAGTGCTACAGGATGCAAGCCTCTTCTAACTGATGACTCTAGCTGTCAGTGTGATAAAACTGTCCTAGAATTTCACTGCTGTCTGAGAGTCTTCCTATCAAACCCCATTTCTTTCTTCCTATCTTTATAGGTGTCAGTCAAAAGCAAATACAGAAAACAGAAAGTTGTCTCAACAGAAACCAGAGTCCCTTAATGACAATGACTTGATGGTCAAAAGACACACATTAAGTTTCCCAAGGTTACTGCTACTAACAGAAGGAATAAAATAGCTGTGTCAAAAAAATTGAATCAGACTTGACTAAGACTCAGATTCTGTAAATTAGATCCAAAAATCTTGTTCATTGTACATGATACTCATCAAGAGAAGTGTCACTCAAGTTATGTGTCTTGGTCAGCCCCAAAGAATGAACTTGGGTATGCAAATTTTGGTAGGGCCTCCAGGAAAAAGTGTCAAAGAATAACTCCAAGACATTTAGTTATAGTACAGTTGATAACTTGTATCTGAGGGAAATCAATCTTGTATAGATTGTTTCTCTTAACGAATGCAAAGACAGTATTTATAAAAGCAAAACCATAGTGTATAGTCTAGAGAGTCTTGATAAGTCTTGTTTTTCTACACTTTGGGCAAGCTGACTGGCGGAAACCTTCCAAGATGTCTGTTTTTCCTTACACAGGCTAAAAGAGTTGTCAGGGGAGGCCAATTTGTTTCTTTATGGGCTTTATGGGCTTCCTGAGAAATTCTGTGATTTATGAGATAGCTACTAGTGCCTTCTGTTGAAGTCTCCACCTTAATTAGGCCATGCCTTCACCATTTCCCTCACTGTGTTTCTCACAAATAAATTAACAAATTAATCTCAGTTGTTACTAAATTTTATTCAGAAAAATAAACAAGAACCATGTGATAGATGGTGATGTTTATATGTGGAGGAAAATATTTTAAATGAATGGCCATAGACATTCTCTGTATGGAGAGGAGGTGATTTTGAACGGAGTCTTCCGTGATTAGATGAATTAGTCACGTAAAGAGTAGAAAGATAGATCCTTTAGGCCAAGTGATCTGACATTAGAATCCATTTGTCTTTTTCTTGAGACAAAAAGAAAAGCAAGTTGCTTGGCCTGTCTTTAAGACAGGAGAGGATAAATGAGTTTAGAGAAGTAGGGCATAGTAAAAGGCATTCACTTTTTAAGGGAAATGGGAAACCACTGGAAGGCATTATGAAGTGCAGTTACATGATTTGCTGCATGTTTTAAAAAGATTACCCTGGATGCTCTGACATATTTGGAGACAAGAGTATCAGTGCCCTGTAGACTTTCTGTGGGGTGAAAGAGGGCAAGGAACATTGACTCAGGATTTTAACATGAACTACTGGTGGATGTGGTTCCATCTACTGCTATCGGGAGGATTAGTTGAGGAATCCTCTATGGACCAGTTAGGTTTAGGCTGCCCTCTGACATCCCAGTGAAAATGTCAAGTGGACTGTTGTATATATGAGTCTGGAGCTCAGGAATGGGATAAGCACCAAGGACACATATTTGGAATGATCAGAGTATGGACAGTATTTTAAAGTCACAGAACTACATAAGGTCTGTTAAGAAAAGGGGTATTTAGAAAAAAAAAACAATACTCAGGATGGAGTATTAGGGTGCTTCAAAATTTAGAGAATGAATAAAGGAGGATGACTTTAAAAAGGAGACTCAGAAGAATTCAAGAGAAGAAAGTATGTCAAAGATTATGAAAGGTCAAATAAGATGAGGACTGAAAGAAGTACCATTGAATTTAGTGATATGGTAGTTACTGGTCACCTTAACAAAAGCAGTTTCAGTGAGGTACTAGGGATGGAAACACACATGTTCCATTGTAATAGAAGAGAAGACAAAGAATGTTGGTTTACATGCAAGTCGTTGGAAAAATATTTTGATGGAAGGTGTTTCCTCAAGTTGTTCCTATAAGATCACTTAAATCATATAAGATTTTCTTAATGAATTACTGCATAAGGCACTGGGGAGAGGTGGAGGGTGCAATGCTTCACACTGTGGAAGACAGAGGAAAAGTTTACTTGATTATCCATATATTCCAATGCCTGACGATAAGTCCATGAAATTCTAATAAACTGACCAAAAAGATTAACCTTCCCTAGGAATTAATTCACATGCACGCAACTAGAATTGGTTGACTTTTGCTACTTCCTGCAAACTTCCTATTTCTAAAATTTTAAGATTTATCTTGATGTACGTTGGGGTTGACATAGCAAGAACCCAGACAACTGTTTGTTTACATCAATTCATATATATTTTTTGCCTCAAAAATAGTAATATATTTAGGTAATTATAGAGGAGTAGGAATAGTATGTTGGGTCCAAACAAGAAAATGTTTGATAATTACTGATTTAAAAGATGTATTTGCATTCACAAATATTCTTAAAATTTAAATACTGAGATCTAAAATAGGTTCCTTTGGGGTCTCATAGGTTACTTCACCAGTCCAACAAATAACAACAGCAGAAAACCTGTTCTATCAATATCTGGTCAGGTATTTGTACTATCCTTTCTCTAGTTGAGTGATAAATAAGAGATGGGTGGTTGTTAAATATACACACATAACTCACACTCATATACAGACAGACAATAAATGAAATCCAAAGTGGCAATAGTTGGGTACAAGTCAGTAAAGATTCTTAGTAGTCCATGAGGACGAGGTTGTGGTAATATGTAGGAATACTTCTGTAATCAGTGTGACAATCATTTAAGATCCCTACAAATATTGGCCTTTTTTTCCAAGTGATAAATATAGCAGTTAAATAATTGATTCCTCAGTGTATGCTTGGTTCTTTATATGTATTATTACTAAATCTCAATATAAGACTGAAGAGAAGCATCAACAATCGCCATTTTATAGATGAGGCAACTTGGACTCAGGGAGATAAATGACAAATCTAAATTCACACAACTGTTACGTGGTAGAGCTTGGATCCGAACTCAGGTCTGTCTTAGTCCATTGTTGTGCTTTTTCCGCTATGCTACGTTATCTCCAAAAAAAGTCTGAAATAATTTGAGTGTTCTAGAGGTGATTATTTGTACAAAACCATTTTACAAGAGGACACCTGTGTGTATCTGTCCCGAGCAAAACACAGGGCATGTCCTAGAGTATTCATATAACTGCCAAGAACAAGTCACCACGAAAAACTATTTAGGTGATACCTAAATTTTGAATTTTTTCCTACTGTAAAACATTTCCACTGAGCAAGATATGAGAATACTTTACATTGAAACCATAAAGAATATATTCCCAAACTTTTAAAATTCACTCCCTGTCCTCAAAACACCCACACATTCTCCCTGTTAACTACCAAGGGTAGAAATGGACAATCTCACTGCAATCTTGGGCATCTATCAAAGCAGTAAGAAAAGATATGGTTGACCATTGAAAACCTACACATCTACTGGAATTGAACAATTTCTACTGAGTCTCATTCTTTATTTGCCTTCGAAGTCTGATAATGTTTAATCAAATGCTATTGAGAAGAGTTATTTCTAAACAATGATTTCAAGAAAATATAAAGTCTTACTGTTCAGCTGAATATATTAAATACTGAGAAGGTCTGTCATTCTATTTCATTTCATAGCATTTCACTTTTTATATGTTTTATACCAATTTCCTCCACTGTATTTCATGGCTTTCATCTAAATAGTGAATTATGAAAAATAATAATCAGATTCTCTCTGAAACCACAAAATCTTGGATGAGAATGGATGCTTGAAAACACCCATGACTAAGTTTTATTAATTTTAGGTGTAGCTACACTTACTAGTCCCAAATTATATAGGCTAATTAGCTAGATCTTTATGAAATCTGTTGTTTTTAAAATTGTGTTGTTTTCAGACTGTTGTTTGAAATGCATTGATTCAGACATGGCAAATGAAAAGATGCCTATATTTAGTAGGCAGTAAATTCTAATTATTTTTGATACAGGCAATGACTAACCAAAGAAGGAAAGACGAGTGAAAAGGAGGCAATGTCAATGTAAAGTCAAAACAACTGCTTCTTAGGAAGACAGGGAAGTCATACTAGACTCAGCATTTCACAATATAGTTTATAGCTTCCTATGAAGGAAATAACTGAAAGAGCTAGGGCCACAAATCTGAGTGTTGTCATTGAATCCTATTACCTACCTGTGCTTTTTAGTTATTATGACAGACAATAGAACCTTTGTAATGTTATTATGTAGGTCTCTTTATTTTTAAACATAAATATAATTTCCACTCGCATGCTACTTTAATTTCTTGTAGTCTCAAAGTTACTTTAATATGCATCAAAATACTCCTGGAAAACATACAGATGAGAATAATTTCCTCTGTATTCATTGCATATGTCACAAAACCCAGGCAACTAAAGAAAACCTCACAAATAATTCTGTGTATTCTTATGTGAGAAACCAATATTATACAAATATTTGTAGCTTCCTGGTAAGTAATACCATACTTTAGCAATCCACCCAATCAAGACACAGCTGGTGCATCAAGAATGGTAATAGAGCAATTTGGTGATAGTCTGAGATTTTCATATAGTTGGAGCTAGAGAGGACTCATGCTTAGTAATATACTACTTTATTAAAATTTTAAGTTATAAACAGTGAGTCTGCAAAAAAACCTATATAAAACTAGTTACTTGTTCTGATCTCTAATGTCAATTTACATGATAAATAAGCACATTTGACAGGCTGCTAAATATTACTCTTGGAATCTATTAGTAAGAAATACCAATTTCTGAAATTTAATTCCCTAAGCTTAATGAACCTAATAAATTTGATCTGATGCCTTCTCAAATTAATATGGTAAGTCTAAGTTGACTTTTTTTTATAGGGACAAATTTTTTCACATTTAAATTAATCTTGAAGAAACATGTATTACTATAGAAATGTGTTATTTATAGTCCTCATCTATGAGGATCCTTACTTGATTTCATTAGACACTTTTAAAAGGGACAGAAATAATTAGCTCAACATGTAATGCATGTATAGCAAATGCTAATTTCTTGCAAACGTTTTTAAAGATGAGACCTTCATTATGTACGACTGACTGCCCACTGAGTGCAAGCTCCTAACCTAGGTGTTGTGAAATATACAGCCATAGTTAAGATACAAAACTTCGCCCAGGAACTTCAAGCCCATGAAAATGGCTTCTATTTATTTTCATATGTTTTTCAATATAATTTTCTATTTATTTTATGGGTCTTATATATGCTATTGCATTTGCTTACCTTTTATATCTGTTTCATGATAGAGACTATATACAGCACACATTTATAGAAAACTTAAATATAACCCATGTTTACAGAAAAAAAGAGGCTTACATTTAGAATCTTAAACTATAATATCACAAAATCATAAAACCACAAAACAGAGCATGTATAAATAAAGACCATAGTATAAATATTGATAATAGAGGGGAAACAACAAATTATCAAGATGAATAGGTCCAGGGTTAGGTATCCAAGGAAGAGAATAGAAGAGAATTATGGGATATCACATTTAGGTAGACCACAACCAATTATTTATGCAGCAGATATGTGCTGAGTACCACCTATAGGTTGAGCCCTGTGTGGGGTATAAAGGACATAGTGGTGATTTAAAAGGGACATAGACTCTTTGTAGAACTTATAGCTTCTGGGAGTAAGGGTGACGATATTAACCAAGTAATCATTCCAGACAGGGATACAAATCATGAAAAGTGCTGGGTTGTAAGCACAGAGAAGTCTCATTTCAGCCGAGGTCTGAAGTGTGAACAGAAGTTTCTGCATGCATTTGGATGGAGGAAGGGGTTAGGGAGTGTTCCCAGGAAAGGGAAAGCTGGCATGGAAAGAGGCCTTGAAGCAGGAGACAGCAAAACACATCTGAAGAAGAGACAGAAACGTGTGTCTGAAATGTTGAGAGTGGGGGCAGAGTGTATCGTAAATTGAGACCAGAGATATAGTTGAGGTTCAGTATATGTGCAGTCCTGTTGGCCACTGAAGTATTTGGACCTTTATTCGAAGTATAAGAGAAAATTGCTGAAACATTTTATACAGAGGTGATTTTTTTCAAACGATTATTCAAGTTGGAGGATGGAGATTGTGTTGGAGCGTTTCCAAAATGAAGAGGGTACCAGCTAGGTGGCTATTACAATAGTTCAGTCATGAGGCTGTGCTAATGTGGGTTAATATGCTGTGCTGGAAGTGCAGATAGAGTAGAAATAGATTAATTTGAGAGACATTTAAGTGAAGAAATCAAAAGAACTGTCATTTAATTGAATGTAGGGGAGGGTGACAAAAATTGTGTCAAAGATAACTCCTAGTTTTCTAGCTTGTTCATCTGGTGATGCCACTTACTGGAACTGGGAATCCTAGAGAAAGACAAGATTTGGGAGTGGATGATGGAGGGAGAGATCATGGTTTAGGTTTTTGGTGTACTGGATTTTGAAGTGGCCAAGAACATATGCTGTGTAAACTTTTAGATAAAGAGTTACGAAGCTCAGAGGAGAGATCTGGACTAGAGATTTGATTAAGGAGACTCACTAGCCTTCTCCAATGTTCAGTTGAAGAATGACAAACAAAGACAAGAAGGAAGGAATGGATGAGTTGTAGGGTGGAAGGAGATGAATTCAGGGGTAAAATGTTATTGGACACTCCATGTCCCTAACAGCCTCAAGACATACTATTTATCTTCATGATTTGAATAGGGACTTCTGCTTTATGATTTAAGACACAAGATTTTTTCAGTTTCACCTTGGTTTAGATCACAAGACACTTAATTACTACTAAAATGCCAGAGAAGGAAAACTCCCATTGAATAGCAGACTCACGTGGACATAAGCAGCCTACTCTTTCGCTGCAGAATGATGTACATGGAAAGCTTAGTTACAAATGATGCTTAATGATAAAAAGATCTTAGTTATGTAAAGTATAAAAGCATCAAGATTTGACAATCTTATGCCTTTTTCCTGGAAATACCTAGCTGTATGTCCTGTGAGTCTTTTTTCAGAATTTTATTTAGAATTTTTGTGCCTACATTAATGAGATTGGTATATAGTATTTTGTGTTTATTTGTTTTGTTTTGTCTTTATTAGCCACTCAAGTATTTATATAAAAGTAATAATAACTTTATTAAATGAATTGGGGAGTTTTCCATCATACTTGATTCCATACAGTCTTGGAATTTTATTTTTTTTTTTAATTGGGAATCTTCTACTGCCCTTCTAAACTTTTCATAGGTAACCAAGTTTTAAACTTTTCATTTCACTGAACAAGTATTTTGTCTTCTTAGGTAAGTTATGATAATTTATGATTTTTCTTTTTTAACTCAAATAATCCAAATTATATGATATATTTCTTGATATTGAAACACCTTCCTTTCCTGAAACAAATGATATATATAGGTTTATATAATATGTGCTCTCTAACTCTCTCTCCATAGATAGATATTATATATTTGTTTAACTAAACTAGTGGTTTATTTATCTTTTCAGTCACTTCAGAAAATTTTTGAACTTATTACTTCTATATTTTATCTGTTTTCTAACTTAATAACTCCTGCCTTTACCTTTATCAATCCCTTTCCTGTACTTCATTTTGGATTTTTCTTTCTCTACATTATTCATTTAGCTGTTCAATGAATTCATTTTAATTTTTTAAAATTTTTATTTGTCATCGTTTCCAAAATTTTATTTTAAGAAATTCTTCAGGCTTGCTTTTTATATACCTTTAGAAAGAAAATTTGCTTAGCAGAGTGCTTTAATGTCCAATTGGAAGAACTCTTCTTTAGTATTCACTTCTACTTGTTAGAAAAATAAGCTCACTAAAATAAGCTGGTTTTTTTCCATTCATGAAAACGTCAATATTTATTGCTAAGCATAAGGACTATTTTTTTTAAAACATTACAATATCCTTACAAAACTAACTATAATTCAGTAATGTCATTAAATATTCTAAATCTAAAATCATTAATAAATTCCAGCTAAAAAGAGAAACTCTTCTTCATTAATTATTTAGTTACCTTAAAATACACTTGGTGCATGAAAGTAACAAATATGATGACTCTCTCTTGACTTACCAATTGACAGAATAATGAATTTGTTCCCTAGTGTTCTGCAAAGGAGACCAATGAGACTTTTTAATTCAGATCTTTAAAGTCCGAGGTTAACTTCTATAACAAACAATCTCAAGATGTTAGTGTGTTAACACTTACTGCTTGACCATATCACAGTCCAACATGGTTGTGAAAGGGGGTATGGTCCACTGTACATGGTCAGTCAGGACACAGGTTCCTTCCATCTTGAGATGCTACCATCTTCAACGAAGCTTCCTGGGTCTGCGTGAAAGAAGACAGAGTAGATAGATACGACTTATCTCCTCTTAACTTTCTTAGCATTTCTGCTCATCTTCCATTAATAATACTTCACTACATGGCCACATCTCTAGTTAAGGGAATAGGCAATACTGATTAGCTGAGTTCTGCGGAGGGAAGGGGTTGGATTTAGAGAATATATAATATAGTAAGTCTCTGCCACAAAGACTGTTAGGGTCAGAAAATGTGTAGGGTCTCAAAATGTGCCCTACCTGTAAGTGCATAAATATATATATTATATACAGTAGATACATACACACTGTACATTATACACAGTATATATATATGCTTATATTGTGTATATGTATATATACACACACACAGAAAACATGAGGCCTATGGGTCAGAGACAAAAACAGTTTGTTATTGGACACAAAAGCAGCAGCTAGAGTAACACTTTGTGTCTATTCTCCAAACCCCAATCTCCACAGGACAGTGTATTAGGGGGCCAGATGGTACTTGCACAAACAATGGGGTGCATTACAGAAGAGGAACCCTAAATTAGGAAACTGACCTATGTAAGGCTGCTAGTGCTTTGCCTGATTTCCTCTCTGGAGAAAGAAAAATCTTATCTTTACTCAGGTATATAAGCAAATACTCTCTGGAGATGGGGAGGTGTCTCTAACAACCTGGACCATGTCTGGGAAGGCTGATGTCTCTAACTTTTACTACCCTGGAATAACTCCTTGTTCAAATATTCTTAAATTAACTGTAATTGCCTTTGCTCAGAAGACCAAGACAATGCAGAAATATGAAAAATTCATGGAGAATTGTCTCCTGACAAGAACCAAACAAAAACTTGCTAAAACTCAGTCTTTTATTAAAATGATCATGTTATTAACTGCCTCCCCACCTTCTATTTTGACAGGAAACATTTATAATCCAGGTCATTATATTTAAAAATCTATATGACTATATTTTGTATATCTATTAACTGTCACATTTTCTGTTATGCTAATCTAATTAAAATTACTGATACATTGGTATCTGTCCTTTACATTATTCTATAAGCCCCTAGGTGATAGCATATCAGCTTTTTTTTTTCCCCTTGTAACTTCTGTTCTTACCAAACAGAGCTGTTTGGCTTTTTCCCTGGCCCAGTCTTTGTGCCACAGCATACTCACTCCTCTCTGAATGGAATGGATTTTTCTCCATTGTCATTAAATTTAAATCCAAACAGCCCTTTATTACTTGTATCATTCATCACTTACTGTACAAAATCTTTTTCCTCTCATCTAAGTGCTAGATTAATGAGATAATGTATGTAAGGTATCTAGCATGGTGCCCTACATTATGACAATAAATTTGTACCTATTCTTTTTATTTATATTAGTTCTATTTATTTATTCCTCTGAACACTCACAATATTATCTAAGTACCAACCTGTGTTAATTCTCCTACCAGACAATTGGTTCTTCAGTGACATAAACCATCTTCTTTATACCTTTATACATTGCAGTGACATAAACCATCCTATTTATACATTGCAGAATTCTCCACAGTGCTTATCTTAGTCCCAGAATGAACTGATGTATAAAATGGTAGAAAGTTGGATAGATTCAGTTAACAGATGAGTGACTGAATAAATAAATTAGCATTGAGAGCAAATGCTTACATAGCACATAATATGTAAGAGATATATTTTTTTAAATTCTAGATTTGCATTGCTACTTTAATCTTCAAAACAACCCTATAATGCAGATTCTACTATTTTACTGAATTATATATGAATATACTGGTGCCTAGAGAGGTTAAGTAACTTAACCTAGTCACTCAGTTAGTTAATGGCAGGAGAGGCTTTGAAACGAAGCAGAATCAATGCCCTTTAGCATTATATTACCTTGAATAAATGATTACGATGGGCAAAGCACATATTAACTGACCAGTAGCTCTTCCTCCATGGTGGTGTGTAAGAGCATCCTCTTAGTAATATAGAAACAAAGGGCATGATCTTCTGTTATTTAAAAAGAAATGGAAAGGTATTTAATGTGAAATCTCTTTCAAATATCTGTTGTTGCTGCTGACTTTCCTGATTAGTAACTTAAAAGAAGATTTATGCAAACAGCTGAACACATGGGGAAATAAAATTTATTACTGCCATACTCTATTGTATACTTGAAGGTGGCTGTGAGAGTAGAGCTTTAATGTTCTCACCATAACAACAACAAAATGGTAATTATGTGAGTTAGAGGGTGTGTTAAGTAACCTTATTGTGATAAACATTTCACAATACAACAAAGGTATCAAATCATCACATTGTACACCTTAAACTTATGTAATGTCATATGTCAATTATATCTCAATAAAGCTGGAAAAGAAGTATTACTACCTATGGCAATGGATTCCAAATCCAGTGGCCACACCTGTTGATCAGAATCAGCCACAGAATTCTTTCCCCATAGACTGTCATCTGGCCTGTTTCTTGCCCCAGGCCTCCTTTTCTCAGGCTCCCAATTTGGTTTCTAGGTTGGAACATAAACCTAGAAAAGAAGGTACTTCTCGACCTACCTTATTACACCAAGTGGATGAAATTCTGAAGAAGTAGAACTTGAAGGAAAGTCCAAAGGTTGCTGTTGGGTTTTATCCATGGCCCAGATCAATATGTATCCTTATAAAGGTAAATTGAAGAAAGAGAGAACTTTAAAATACCTTATAGGCCTAAATGGTAATTAAGTGTCCATAAGTGTCCACAAATAAGTGGACAAATATGATATTCTTTTTTACATCACCTATAACGAGAGTAGTTCAAACTTTGCCTTCACTCATTCTCTTTGAAATCCAACCAGGATGGATGCTTGGACATAAGCCAAACTCTGTTTCCAGGCTAATTCAAAGGATACCTCAGTCTGTAGTTGACCATTGTAATCTGTAGTCGACAATTCCAATTTTAAAGGACCTTAGAATAAGACCTTATTTTCACATTTTCATGAATTGTCTTCGACTACATTAAGCCAATAGACATTTTAAATCTTAAAGAGGAAAGCTATAGTTTGAAATTATAGTAAATGATTATCAATGTTTACCTTAATTTTAGATTTTTTGGAAGATAGCAGCAACATGAAAAATAGTCAATAAACTGTACTATTAAGGTCAACAATTTTTAGTATTAAAATCAATTTACAGTATGTCTGCTTGGGGTACACATAAATTTGAAGAGGCAGTAAATGTAAACAGAATAGCTGATTTCTTGGATGCACTCCAATATAATTATAGCTATTCACCCTTGTGACTATATGTGTGTGCAGCTTAAAGCTATTTCCCTGTCCCAAGACACACTAGCAGTATTTTAGACAGGTTTGTAATTGATTGAAATGCAAAAATCTCTGTACACTAGAAAATTTACTCTCTAAAATAAATACACAAGTAAATTTAAATAGTAGATTAAACATGTATTTTGTCATCCATGTCAATTCTTAGCTTATAACCTTGTGACTTGAAATTGAGTTATCCCTAAATATTTAATAAAAATATTGTGTATTTCTAATAGGCAATTGTAAAAAAAATCATCAGTCACATTTCATAAAACAGCAAAATGTTTATGGGATCATGGAAGGCAGCTAGTTTGTTCTGTAATGTATAAAGATTTGTATATATAAAAACACCACCAGGAAGCAAACAAGGTTTGCTTCTCTGTTTCCCAAAAAGTAAAATTTCATTTGATATAATGTCTACTTAATTTTTATTAAATTATATTAAATATTTGTCTGCCAATAGCACTGATAGTCTAAGAGGTTTACATTTTGAAATAACTAAGCTCAAACCTTAATATATATAAGAACTCTTTCTCCAGCTCCAGGGGTGAATCAGAACTCCTCAAACATATTTGTGATGTTAAATGATATTACCTTGTATTTCATGCAGATATATACATATGTGAAATTTGTTGTTACTGATTTTATTATTGTTTTGCTCTCTATGATGAACATATTTAAGTTGACAATAGTGTTCTCAAAAAAATTCTGTTTATAGCTTACATAGCATTACATTGTTTGTATGTGGGTAAGAATAAAATGTGATTTTATTGAAAGAAAGTAGAGCTCTTGTTATCTGCAGCCTTAAGGCCTCCAACAGTCGATACCTTAATCCACTAATCCCCTCTGTAATCATGTGTTCATGTGCTGTGCAAAAACACTCAGAAATCATTTTAAGAAACTCCTTTTTTTTTTGCTAGTTAAGAATATACTCACTATGGAACGTATGTTATAAAATGGCTAATAAAATATTTTAATATATATACATCAGCACTGAAAGCTATTGCTTTGGGGTATATCTTTTCCATTTTTCAAGAAAGAAAAAACACCACAAAAAACAAATGCCATGGAAACTGAAGAAACAAAAAGAATAGTAAAGAGAAAAATGAATGACATCACATTGTATAAATCTGCAGGATTTTTTACATTCGGTTTCAACTATCATTTTTAAAGATTCTGCCTTCTATTTACTTATCAGAGACTAGGGTTCAATTTTCATATGCTGCATAGAATTCTCCATGTTAAGATATTGATATAACAAATTGCTGAATATTTTAGAGATTGATTCTCGCTGACCAAAATGGGCTTTCAGATTAGAAGTCTTTCTTTATTCCCGAGAAGACACCTGCTGAGACAGAAGTCTGACTGCCACACAAAAGAAATGTATGATTTCTTCAATGGGTTCCGTCTAGCAATTTGCAATGCTATCAAAAATTGCATTTTTTAATAAAAATTATCTAAGTATTTGGCAAAAAAACAACCCATGTTTAAAATGAACTAACTACCCATTCTCAGGCAGTATTAGCATACTGATTGGCTGTTACTTCTGTCATTCTTCTGACTACAAAATTATGACAGGCCCCACGGCAGGAAGCAAATGATCATTATTAATACCCTGTCCTCTGGGACACAATAAACTGCCATTCACTTGCATACAAATAAAATACACAAGACTTGTCAGGCAAGGGGGCAAAAAAGGGAAGATGCATTTGCAAAATGGTTTGATACTAAAATGGGATGGGGCCAGTGTGAAAGTGTTTTGTTTCTCATTCTATCTCATCATGGTAGGATAATTATTTTATATGGATTTCCTTTTAAAATATCCTATCTTTCTCCACTTGAGCTCTTCGAGCTCTTCAATTAAATGTAAAGTCTTGCTTCTAAGGAAAGAAAAAAAAAACCTTTATAATCCTATAACTGATCCCACAACACAGAAAGCATAAGAAATTATAAAATTCCATTAAAATGTAAGACAATGCTCTCTATTGGTTCACATATGATGTGCAAAAACATTCTGCTTAATGTATTTGAATAACCTCATTACAATTAGTAGGGATGAAATATACTTCAATATCACACACTTGATGGGATCAATAAAAGCAAAACACAATTAGAAAAATGATACATGAATGGTATTAATGTTGAAACTCCACTGTCTATTTGTTACACTAAAAGGTAAGGTCAAATTTCAGTATAATTAAATATTACTACATGACTGAGTTTATACCTTCTTATAACCAGATGATATGGTATTGAGGAATAAATTAGGGAAACACTTTGTAAAGAAGTATGAATGGTTAATTCCTTTTGTATTTACTTGAGCAACAGTTACTCTGATAAATGTTTAATTTTCAATCACGTAGCCTAAACTTTTCTTGAAGGCATGCAGAGAATATGGTGATCACTGGTAGACTCAAATGTTTCATAGATCATATATTCACTAGTCTAGCCTATAAAGGCGTTATTTTAACTGGAAAGTATAAGTGCATACATTTACATTCTTTGGATATGGTTTGCTTAATTAGTTTAATTTTATTGCTTTTCCACAATTTTTATTCTCCTTGAGATTTTCCAGTGAAACAGACAGAAATTATGCTCAAGGAGTTGAGAGTAGGTATTTATTTACACCCAATGTGTGTGTATGTGTGTATGTATGTGTATATATATATATATGTCAGCTTTAAAAGAATTTGAACAAGTGATAGTTGCTGAATCTATCATTTAAACTTTAGGCTAAAAGAAATAAACTACTAATACTCCAACAACATAGATGAATATCAAATGTATTATGCTAAATGAAGGAAGCCAGACTCAAAAGGCTACATAATGTATGACCCCATTGATATGAAATTACCTAAAAAGCAAAACTATAAGGACAAAAAGCATATCAATGGTTGTCAAGAGATGGAGATGGGAGAAAAAGTTGACTACAAATAAGCACAAAGAATTTTTTGGTGTAATGGAGCTATTCTATATCCTAATTTTAATGACAGTTACACGATGATGTGCATTTGTCAAAACTCATAGAACTGTACAGTAAAATGAGTGAATTATACTGTACATAAATTATACCTAAATAAACCTTACTTAAAAAAAAAAAACAACCTCCAGGCTTAGCAACGTCATCAAAATGTTCTAAACTGGGGTCACTTAGTCTGGGCAAAGTAGCAAAAATGACAGTCATACCTTTAGAATTGGGCACTTAGAAACACTTTTTTGGAATTGCCTGTAGTAATACAACTCCCAATGTTGAACGTTAGGAAGAGTGAGAGTAGATTAAAAATACTCACTGCTATTTTAATGTCTCCCTCATGTAGCATTAAGCAAAACTCCAATATGTTAATTAACACACTTCACAAGAAATAGATGAAGGGGAATTAAGAGGTACAAACTTCCAGTTATAAAATAAGTCATGGGAAGTAATATACAGCATAGGGAATATAGTTAATAATACTGCAATAATTTTGTGTAGTGACAGATGGTTACTAGTCTTATTGCAGTGATTATTTTGTAATGTATTTAAATGTCCAAACACTATGTTTACACCTGAAACTAACATAATATTGTACATCAACTATACTTCAATTAAAACAAATAAATAACTTTAAAATGCACACTTCACCAGAGACATAGGTTATCGTCTTCAATGTGAAAAGAGAAAATACATTCTGTTAAGCACACTCTTTCTCCTTTTCTTGACTTGCTTTCCACTTTTATGCCTTAGACCCAACGACATTATTAATTACACTGCTAAAGTTAATTAAATAATCCACATCTTTCTTTAACATGGCAGTAAGAAGCAGGTCTCATTTTTACAGCAGTGAATACATTACATGGTACAAACATAGAAATGAAATGTTTCCTCTCAGATGTGACAGAATTGCCACTATGTCCCAGTAATCCCCAAGAAAAGCATTTTATTTATTTATTTTTTAACACCTTTATTGGAGTATAATTGCTTTACAATGGTGTGTTAGTTTCTGCTTTATAACAAAGTGAATCAGTTATACATATACGTATGTTCCCATATCTCTTCCCTCTTGCATCTCCCTCCCTCCCACCCTCCCTATCCCACCCCTCTAGGTGGTCACAAAGCACCGAGCTGATCTCCCTGTGCTATGCGGCTGCTTCCCACTAGCTATCTATTTTATGTTTGGTAGTGTATATATGTCCATGCCACTCTCTCACTTTGTCACAGTTTACCCTTCCCCCTCCACATATCCTCAAGTCCATGAAGAAAAGATTTTTAGTAGAGAAAATAAAGAGCAATGACTTTCAGTAAAATTGCAGAGAGAATTTTTGGTAGTCTGAATGTTATTACCCAATTTGGATTATAGCCAGAACTGAGACATAAAAGTAGAAAAAGTAAAAACTCCCAATTTTTTGGTTTAATAAAAAAATAACAAGTGGAAAAATTATCAGCCATTGGAAAGATAAAAACAATTTGGGATATTACATGAAATAATAATAATCATTAAAATTATGTATATAAATCTAAATACATAAAAGCAGAGAAACTCCACAGAGGGAAAATTTACTTCCAAGCAAATCTGTAATCAAGTAGGATGAATACAAGCCATACATTCTGTAAAACTTGATTAGCTATGTTTTTTGTCAGGCATTATTCTAGGTTCCCATGGTATTTTCATGAACACAAGGAATGCTCTTCTTGCCTTCATGGACTTTGCAATCTAAATTGCTAGATGTATGTAATTTTGTGCCAAAGATGATTGTCATACTATATTGGATATAGAAGGAAAAACTAAAAGTACATTCTATACTTCTTTTGAAAATGCATATCACAAATTAGGAGCCTTTTAAAATATATATATAAAATAATTTGTTCTTCAATAGTTTTGAATCTGACTCAAACCAATACTTTGTGAGACGCAATGACCAATTATTACACGGTCATTCCCTGAAGTTCTGGGCTGAATTTTAAACAGAATAATTAATTCTGCTTCAAGCTATGTTAGGTTCTCAAACTATTTTCTTCCAAGCCTTTAGGAGTAATATATAATAAACTTTTGATTATGTAGACACGAATTTATTATTCATTACCCATCATTTATTATTACTCATATCCTTAACAAATTTCTCCCTGATTTATTAAATTCTCTTTCCTGATTTGTAAATCATTTATAGTGCCCTCCAAACAGGTCAGTTTATTTTTTGTAGATACAAAGATCCAGTACAAACTATTATTATAAAATAATTTTATAATATTTTTGTGAAATGCTTTTTTTAAATTTTTTTTATTTTTTGCAGTATGCGGGCCTCTCACTGTTGTGGCCTCTCCCATTGCGGAGCACAGGCTCCGGACGCGCAGGCTCAACGGCCATGGCTCACTGGCCCAGCCGCTCCACGGTATGTGGAATCCTTCCGGACCGGGCACGAACCGGCGTCCCCTGCATCGGCAGGTGGACTCTCAACCACTGCGCCACCAGGGAAGCCCCTGTGAAATGCTTTTAGATATACACTCATTGTAATCCATTTAGCACATGCACTACATCTTCAATAAATCATTATAATATGAATATTATTATTTGTCTTTCACAAAAATACTTCTTCCTAAATGATTTTTTATGCAGATAAAAGAAAATAAATATTTGTTGGATTATCTGTGGTCAGCTAGATATCACCAGTTCTCCCTGTTAAGGTCTCCTCAGCAGAGAATAAACCAGCAACTACATTTCCAGAATCCCCTTGCCCATCTGTTCTGAGTTAGAGGCCTTTAATGAGAAACACTCACAAGAAATTTGGAAGGAGGAAGAAAAGGGGAAGCCATTATTCTTTGGATGCAGTTGTGGCCAGATACTTGGGCAGATATGAGTTTCAAATAAGCACCTAGATAACCTTCTTGAAAAACATGGATATTGGTCCTGCTGGCCGAGATGGTCTATGGGAACTACCCCAAGAGGTTTGAAAGGTTAACCAGCTTCTACAGGAGCTCTTTAAAAGCCACTCACTTCAGTGCTGCATGCTGAGAGGCTTTTGAAAAACTTACATAAACCCCTAATTTCTTATACTGAAAATGTTTATACTCCAAAATACAATGAATTCTGTTTTTCTGATCAAACTCCAACTGATATAAATATCACGTAATACAAAACTATAAAAATTTAAGTATTAAATTGAGTGGTTTAGACTATGAATGTAGGGACCTAATTAATCTTATAAGCTTTTGCACCTCAAAGAAAACCATAAATAAAACGAATGGACAACCTACAGACTGGGAGAAAATAACTGCAAATAATGCGACCGACAAGGGCTTAATTTAGAAAATATACAAACAGTTCATACAACTCAATTACAAAAAAGAAACAAACCCAGTCAAAAAATGGCAGAAGGCCCAAATAGACACTTCCCCAAAGAAGACATACAGATGGCCAATAGGGACATGAAAATATGCTCAACATCACTAATTACTAGAGAAATGCATATTGAAACTACAATGAGGTACCCTCTCACACCAGTCAGAATGGCCATTATTAAAAAGTCTACAGGGGCTTCCCTGGTGACGCCGTGGTTGAGAGTCCGCCTGCCGATGCAGGGCACATGGGTTCATGCCCTGGTCCGGGAAGATCCCACATGCTGTGGAGTGGCTAGGCCCGTGAGCCATGGCCGCTGAGCCTGCGCGTCCAGAGCCTGTGCTCCACAATGGGGGAGGCCACAACAGTGAGAGGCCCATGTACCGCAAAAAAAAAAAAAAAAAAAAGATACATGCATCTCAATGTTTAAAGAAACACTACTTACAATAGCCAAAAATGGAAGCAACCTAAATGTCCATTGATGGATGAATGGATAAAGAAGATGTGGTACATGTACACAATGGAATATTACTCAGCCATAAAAAAAGAATGAAATAATGTCATTTGCAGCAACATAAATGGACCTGGAGATTATCATACTAAGTGAAGTAAGCCAGGCAGAGAAAGACAAATACCATGTGATATCACTTATATGTGGAATTTTAAATATGACACAAAGGCACTTATTTATGAAACAGAAACAGACTCATGGACATAGAAAACAAACTTATGGTTACCAAAGGGGAAAGGGGTGGGGAAGGATAAATGAGGAGTTTGGGATTAGCAGATACTATCTCCTATGTATAAAATAGATAAACAAGTGCCTACTATATAGCACAGAGAACAATATTCAATATCCTGTAATAAACCATAATGGAAAAGAATATGAAAAAGAATATATATACACATATATGCATACATATGTATAACTGAATCACTTTGCTATATACCAGAAACTAACACAACCTTGTAAATCAATTATACTTCAACAAAAAGTAAATAAATAGACTATGAATGTTGCAGAGGTTCAGGGTTGAAGGAAGAAATTCCAGCCTGGAGTAGTGTGTAAAGTCTTTGTGGAGTTACATCATATCAGGACTCCATGTATTGTACCTCTTCCTGACCCAGCAGCTCCCAAAGCCTCCATGGTGATAAGAGTTGGGAGATGTTTGCCATGGCTAAAATCATCAAAAGTTTCAAGGACATACAAGGCATAATTTATTCAGCTATTCAACAAGTAAGTCCTTACTGAGCAGTTACTTTGAGACAGGCACTCTCTAGGTACTTAGACTACATGAGTGACAAAAACATGCAAAGTTTGTGTCAGTTAAGGAGTTTAGGTTAGGGCAAAGAATTATCATAAAATAAGCAATAAACATAATAAACGAATTATATGATGTGATAGAAAGTGATACCAATATCAAGAAACAAGAAAAATCTCAAATAAACAAGCTAATATTACATTACTGAAAGGAACTGGAAAAAAAAAAAAAGAACAAATAAACCCCAAAGTTGGTGGGAAAATGGAAATAACAAAGATCAGAATAGAAAAAAAAAATTAAACAGAGACTAAAAGACAATTAAAAAATGAATAAATCTAAAATCTGGTTCTTTGAAAAGAAACAAAATTGATAAACCTTTAACTAGATTCACCAAGAAAAAAGAGAGAGTGCTCAAAATAATACAACTATAAATGAAAGAAGAGACATTACAATGAACACCACAGAAATAAAAAGGATCTTAAGAGACTACTATGAATAATTATATGCCAACAAATATGACAACCTAGAAGAAATGGATACATTCCTAAAACACACAACCCAACCTACCAAGACTGAACCATGTAGAAAAAAAAATCTGAGCAGAGTGATTACTAGTAAGGATATTGAATCAATTAAAAAAAACCCAGGGCTTCCCTGGTGGTGCAGTTGTTGAGAGTCCGCCTGCCGATGCAGGGGACGCGGGTTTGTGCCCCGGTCCAGGAAGATCCCACATATCGTGGAGCGGCTGGGCCCATGAGCCATGGCCGCTGAGCCTGTGCATCTGGAGACTGTGCTCCACAATGGGAGAGGCCACAACAGTGAGAGGCCCGTGTACCGCAAAAAAATAAATTAATTAATTAAAAAAACAGCAAACAAAAGTCTGGGATCAGCTCATCAGATCACTGGTGAAGTCTAATAAATATTTAAAGAAGAATACTTTAAATATTAGTATTCTAATATTTAAGGAAATACAAATCCTTCTCAAACTCTTCCAAAAAATAGAGAAGGAAACACTTCCAAACACCTTTTATGAGGTCAGCATTAACTTGATACCAAAAACATACAATGAAACCACAAGAAAGAAAATTATAGGCCCATATACCTGATGAACATAGATATAAAATTTCTCAATAAAATAATAAATCAAATTCAGTAATACATTAAAACTGTCATTCACCATGATCAAGTGGGATACATTCCATGGATGAAAAGATGGTTAAACGTCCACAAATCAGTCAATGTGACACACCACATTAATAAAATGAAGGATAAAAGTTATCTGATCAACTCAATAGATGCAAAAAAAGACATCTGACAAAATTCAAATCCATTTATGATAAAAACTCTCAACACAGTAGGTATAGAGGGAACGTACCTCAACATAATAAATGCCATATATGATAAGCCCATAGCTAATATCATACTCAATGATAAAAAGCTAAAAGCTTTTCTCTAAGTTCAGGAACCAGACAATGATGCACACTCGGGCACTTTTATTCAACACAGTATTGGAAATCCTAGCCAGAGCAATTAGGGAAGAAAAGGAAATAAAATGCATCCAAATTGGAAAGAAAGAAGTAAAACTGTCACTATTAGCAGATGACAAATATTATAAATACCCAGAGAACCCTAAAGACTCCAACAGAAAACTGTTAGAACTAATAAATTTAGTAAAGTTGCAGGATACAAAATCAATATATAAAAATCTGTTGTGTTCTATACACTAGTACTGAAATATCAGAAAGAGAAATTAAAAAAACAATTCCATTTACAATTGCATCAAAAAAATAAAATAAAATACTTAGGAATACACTTAACCAAGGTAGTGAAAGACCTGTACACTAAAAATTATGACATTAATAAAAGAAAATAAAGAAGACACAAATAAATGGAAAGATATGCATTAGAAGAATATCCTGAAAATGTCCATACTACCCAAAGCAATATACAGATTCACTGTAATCCCTACCAAAATTCCAAAGGCATTTTTCAGAGAACTAGAACAAACAATCCTAAAATTTGCATAAAACCTTCAAATAGACAAAGCAATCTTGAGAAAGAACAAAGCTGGAGGCATCCCATTCCCTGATTTCAAATTACAAAGCTGTAGTGATCAGAACAGTATGGTATTGGCATAAAAACAGATACATAGATCAATGAAACAGAATAGACAGCCCAGAAATAAACCTATGCATATACAGTCAACTAATTTATGATGAAGGAGCCAAGAATACACAATGGAGAAAGGACAGTCTCTCCAATAAATGAATGATGTTGGGAAAACTGGATGGCCACAGGCAAAAGAATGAAACTGGACCACTAGCTTACACTGTACACAGGAATTAACTCAAAATTGTTTAAAAATTTGAATGCAATACCCGAAACCATAAATCCATCCAGATGAAAACATAGGCAGTAAGCCTATGACAAACATCTGAGAAAAGATAGAGCCAAAAAATGAAAAAAGAAAAATATAGTTAGGTGGTACAAATTACTAGTATCAAGAATTTTAAAAGAGAGAAATCAACACAGATCCTAATTAAATTTAAAAAATAATAAGAGGGTGCTGGGGAAGATTGCATTTTCTGGAAATGGCTCAAACATTTCCATCCCACATGCCTTTTTTCCAATGTAATTTTGACATTCCTCCCATTCAGAGATGTGATCTTTGTTCTCTCCCTTGAATCTAGGTGGATGTGTGACTATAGAAGATAAGATTTTATGTGACTTCTAAGGCTAGGTCACAAAAAGTCATAACTTTCTAGCTGGTTCTCTTGGGATACTAGCTATTGTCATGGTGAGAGTTTAGGTAAGCTATTCCATGGTATTGCTGCCTTGGGACCTATTTTGTTTGGCCAAGTGGCCTACAGGGACTACAGGGACCTATACTAGTCCTCTCATTGTAAGCACACACTCTCGATTAATAGCCTGCAGTGTCACAAGCAAATGCAAGTTCTTGATATGACTTCCCCAACAGCCTTTGTGATAAACAATCTTTCCCACCTCCCAGGGCCTTCCCCTTGTGCATCTCTTAGATAAGACCTTCTCGGAGTTTACCAAAATCCTACTTTTTTTGGTTTGAATTAACCAATTGGGCCTTAGCCTGAGAACCCCAAGGTACTCCAGGAACAGAGGCCATGGATCGTAATAAAGGTGTGTGTCCCAAGTCCAGTCTGTCTCTCTGCCTGCACCCTGCTTTGATCTTCTCATGTGGGCCCTCGAGGTGTGTCATGTACTTCCTCCAGGACCTGTGAGTAACAGACTTCTCCATTTCAATTTCTGTTTTGATCTATTACTATTGAACCCATGGCTCACCATCCAGCATACTGTGCTTCACTTCACAAATGTTAATTTAACAACATATAACATGGAACCTAGCCATTAGTTAGGGTAAGTCTAAGCAGACTTTGGAGAAGACCACATGGGTAGGAACCAGGATTCCCTTGCCCATAGCTCTGATTGAGCTCCCAGCAAGCACCAATTTGCCAGCCATATAAATGAGCCTTCATGAAAGTTAATCCTCAAGCCCCAGCTGATGACATGTACAGAAACAAGCTGCCCCAATGAGTCCAGCCCAAACTGCAGCATAATAAATATAAGAATTTGTTGTCATTTTATCATAACAAATCCACTAAAATTTCAGGTAATATGTTAAGCATCAATAGATATAGAGGTTAAGAATAAATTTATGTCAATAAATTTAAATATTTAGGTGAAATAGACAAATTACCAGAAAAACACCATTTACTGAAATAGATTCAAGGAAAGATAAAACACATAAAACGTCCTATATCTATTAAATAAATTGAATTAACGAAAACATCCTCCAGAAAAGAGGCTTAACCAAAATCCTCCTCCTCCTCAAAAAAAAAAGATTCACTCAAATTTTATCAGTCATTTAAGAAATAACACCAATCTTACATTATACTCCCATTATGATAGAAAAGCCTTTATCAGACTAACCATTCTGCCAAGAACAACTATAAAAGCTAGACAAAATATACAATGCAAGAATATGAAGATATTTGAGATCTACCAAGAATACTAAAAAGAAAGGAGGGATACACTATGAAATGAGCTCCATACATGCCATTTCTTTTTTCTCAGGGATTGGTTGATTTAAATTGTGAGGCCTTGCACTAACTAGTAACCAGGGCTTAAAAAGTCTTATTGCTCTCAGGATTTGGCATTTTCTAGAGGATTAGTCTTTGAGAGGTGAAGAAAACCTCAGTATTGTATGCCCTGAGTTCTAAGTGTAATTTCCCTACAAGTTATTTTCTGAATCCTCAGCCCTTTATATTCCTGTTACTTCTCAGGAACTAAATATAGTACTGAAGCTGGGACCCTAAAGAACTGAGCAAGGATGTAAACACTCCTGCAAAGTTTATGGCCCAACAAGTTGAAATATTTCCAATAACTCTGTAGTACTTCAGTTGAGACCCAAAAGAGCTGCAACACAGAAGTGATAGTTATTCCCTAGGATTAAAAGTGAACTAAAAAATTTCAGGGGCAAATATAGCCTAACATACCCACCTGACTAGATCTAAATGATCTGTCTAGAATTTGTCAGCCTTCAAGAAGAAAATTGAATCCTCTTTGAAAGAAAATAAAATCATAAAGAATCTCTATTACATTTTACGCAGAATGTCCAGCATTTGGTCAAAAATCACTAGTCATGCCAAGAAAATACACACGATAACTGCAAACCAGAAAAATAAATAGACATTACAAGAAGACCCCAAGAGATCCATATATTAGAATTATCAGACTTTAAAAGAACTGTTAAAGATTTATTCCAAAACTTCAGGAAATGATGCAGAATTTCATCACAACACAGAATACTATTAATAGTATTAAACTGATATTACAAGACAAAGAAAAAGACTGATATTAAAATTTTACATGAATAGACAGAATACTGGATTACTTACGTTAGAGATATACCAGTAGAAAATATGTAGAATGAAGGACAGAAAGAAAAAAGAGGGTGGAAATTTAAAGAGAAGAAAACATATACAGGAAATGGTAAACAGAATTTTACTTTATTGGAGTCATAGAAGTAGAGGAAAGAAAGAATGCGCAAAGCTATATTTGAAAAAAATATGGCTGAGAATTTCCCAAATGTGAAAATAGACATCATGCCAGAAATGCAAGATATCTGCAAGCACCAAGAAAATACCTACAAAGAAAATCCACCTAGGGATATAAGGTATAAGTGCTAAAAACTAAAGAGGAATTTTAAAAAACTGTAAAAACAGACAAAACAGGGACAATAATAATGACAATTTTTCAATAGAAACAATGGGAACCAGAAAACAATGTAGCAACATCATCAAAGTGTTGTAAGAAAATAATTGCCAAGTTAGAATTTATACCTCATCAACAGTTAGAAATAAACAACATAAACATATGTTTAGACAAAAATAAACTGAAAAAGGTTATCATCAGCAGTCCTGCAATAAAAGAAATACTAATGGAAATTCTTCAGATAAAAAAAAAAATCCTAGAAAGAAGTACAATCAAATAGGAAGGAATGAAGAACACCAGAAAGAATAAATATTTGAACTGTAAATAAACATTGAGGGAGACCTTCAAGATAGTGGAGGAGTAAGACATGGAGATCAACTTCCTCCCCACAAATACATCAAAAATACATCTACATGTGGAAGAACTCCTACCTACTGAATGCTGTCGGAAGACCTCAGACTTCCCAGAAGGCAAGAAAATCACCACGTACCTGGGTAGGGCAAAAGAAAAAAGAATAAACAGAGACAAAGAATAGGGGGGACAGGACCTGCACCTCTGGGAGGGAGCTGTGAAGGAGGAAAAGTTTCCGCACACTAGGAAGCCCCTTCACTGGCAGAGATGGGGGGTGGGCAGGGGGGAAGCTTTGGAGCCAGGAAGAAGAGAGCAGCAACAGGGGTGCAGAGGGCAAAGCGGAGAGCTTCTCACACAGAGGATCAGTGCCGACCAGCATTCACCAGCCTGAGAGGCTTGTCCACTCACCTGACCTGGGGGCATGGGGGCTGGGAGCTGAGGCTTGGACTTCGGAGTGCAGATCCCAGGGAGAGGACTGGGGTTGGCTGCGTGAACACAGCCTGAAGGGGGCTAGTGCGCCACAGCTAGCCAGGAGGGAGTCCGGGAAAAAGTCTGGACCTGCCGAAGAGGCAAGAGACAATTGTTTCAGGATGCACAAGAAGAGGGGATTCAGAACACCACCTAAACGAGCTCCAGGGACAGGGGCAAGCCTCAGCTAGCAGCATGGACACCAGAGACGGGCATGAAATGCTAAGGCTGCTGCTGCAGCCACCAAGAAGCCTTTGTACAAGCACAGGTCACTATCCACACCCCCCCTCCCGGGAGCCTGTGCAGCCCGCCGTTACCAGTGTCCCACGATCTAGGGACAACTTCCCCGGGAGAAGGCAGGGCGCGCCTCAGGCTGTTACAAAGCCATTCAGGCTCGCCCCGCATTCCGTACCCCTCCCTCCCCCCAGGCCTGACTGAGCCAGAGCCCCCTAATCAGCTGCTTCTTTAACCCCTTCCTGTCTAGCTAGGGAACAGATGCCCTCAGATGACCTACATGCAGAGGCGGGGCCAAATCCAAAGCTGAACCCCAGGAGCTGTGCGAACAAAGAAGAGAAAGGGAAATCTCTCCCAGCAGCCTCAGGAGCAGCGGATTAAATCTCCACAATCAACTTGATGTAGCCTGCCTCTGTGGAATACCTGAATAGATAACAAAGCATACCAAAATTGAGGCAGTGGACTTTGGGAGCTACTGTAGACTTGTGGTTTGCTTTCTGCATCTAAATTGTTTTTAGTTTTATGTTTATTTTAGTTTAGTATTTAGAGCTTATCATTTGTAGATTTGTTTATTGATTTTGTTGCTCTCTTCCTTTTTTTATACATATATATATATTTTGCTTTTTTCCTTTTTCTGAATGTGTATATGTATGATGTTTTGTGTGACTTTGTCTGTATAGCTTTGTTTTTACCATTTGTCCTAGGGTTCTGTCTCTCCGTATTTTTAATTTTTTTATTTTAATAAATTTTGGCCCTTGTTGTGATTGGTGAATTTGATTTTTGGTTTGGCTGCTCTCTTCTTTCTTTCTTCTTTTTTTTATTATTTAAAATTTAAAAAAAAAATTTTAATAATTTTTTCTCTCTCTCTCTCTCTCTCTCTCTTTCTTTATTCTTTCTTTCTTTCTTCTCCCTTTTCTTCTGACAGGGTCTTGGCAATCTGGCCTGGTGACAGGCCTGAGCCTCTGAGGTGGGAGACCCAAGTTCAGGACATGGGTCCACCAGAGGCATCCCGGCCCCACATAATATCAAACAGCGAAAGCTCTCCCAGAGATCTCCATCTTAATGCTAAGACACAGCTCCACTCAAAAACCAGCAAGCTATAGTGCAGGAGACCCTATGCCAAACAACTAGAAAGACAGGAACATAACACCATCCATTAGCAGAGAGACTGCCTAAAATCACAATAAGTTCACACCACCAGACATGGTGCTGCCCACCAGAAAGACAGGATCCAGCCTCATCCACCAGAACACAGGCACCAGTCCCCTCCAACAGGAAGCCTACACAACCCACTGAACCAACCTTACCCACTGGGGCAGACAAAAAAAACAACAGGAACTATGAACCTGCAACTTATGAAAAGGAGACCCCAAACACAATAAGTTAAGCAAAATGAGAAGACAGAGAAACAGACAGCAGTTGAAGGAGCAAAGTAAAAACCCACCAGACCAAACAAACGAAGAGGAAATAGACAGCCTACCTGAAAAAGAATTCTGAGTAATGATAGAAAAGATGATCCAAAATCTTGGAAACAGAATGGAGAAAATACAAGAAACGTTTAACAAGGACTAGAAGAATTAAAGAGCAAACAAACAATGATAAACAACACAATAAATGAAATTAAAAATTCTCTAGAATGTATCAATAGCAGAATAACTGAGGCAGAAGAACAGATAAGTGACCTGGAAGATAAAATAGTGGAAACAACTACTGCATAGCAGAATAAAGAAAAAAGAATGAAAAGAATTGAGAACAGTATCAGAGACCTCTGGGACAACATTAAACGCACCAACATTCGAATTATAGGGGTCCCAGAAGGAGAAGACAAAAAAAAAAGGAACTCAGAAAATATTTGAAAACCTAGAAACAAATGACACTGAAAACATGATGACCCAAAATCTATGGGATGCAGCAAAACAGTTCTAAGGGTGAAGTTTACAGCAAAACAACCCTACCTCAAGAAATAAGAAACATCTCAAATAAAAAACCTAACCTTATACCTAAAGCAATTAGAGAAACAAGAACAAAAATCCCCCAAAGTTAGCAGAAGGAAAGAAATCATAAAGATCAGATTAGAAATAAAAGAAAAAGAAATGAAGGAAACTATAGCGAAGATCAAAAAACTACAAGTTGGTTCTTTGAAAATATAAAAAAAATTGATATACCACTAGCTAGACTCATCACGAAAAAGGGAGAAGACTCAAATCAATAAAATTAGAAATGAAAAAGGAGAAGTAACAACTGACACTGCAGAAATGCAAAGGATCATGAGAGAGTACTAATAGCAACTATACGCTAATAAAATGAACAACCTGGAAGAAATGGACAAATTCTTAGAAAAGCACAACCATCCAAGACTGAACCACGAAGAAATAGAAAATATGAACAGACTAATCACAAGCACTGAAATTGAAACTGTGATTAAAATTCTTCCAACAAACAAAAGCACAGGACCAGATGGCTTCAGAGGAGTATTCTCTCAACATTTAGAGAAGAGCTAACACCTATCCTTCTCAAACTCTTCCACAATATAGCAGAGGGAGAAACACTCCCAAACTCATTCTATGAGGCCACCATCACCCTGATACCAAAACCAGACAAAGAAGCCACAAAAAAAAGAAAATTACAGGCCAATATCACTGATGAACATATATGCAAAAATCCTCAACAAAATACTAGCAAACAGAATCCAGCAGCACATTAAAGGGATCATGCACAGTGATCAAGTGGGGTTTATCCCAGGAATGCAAGGATTCTTCAATATACGCCAATCAATCAATATGATACAAATTGAAGGATAAAAACCATATGATCATCTCAATAGACGCAGAAAAAGCTCTCGACAAAATTCAACACCATTTTTGATAAAACCCTGCAGAAACTAGGCATAGACGGAACTTACCTCAACATAATAAAGGCCATATATGACAAACCCACAGCCAACACCATCCTCAGTGGTGAAAAACTGAAACCATTTCCACTAAGATCAGGAACAAGACAAGGTTGCCCACCCTCAACACTATTATTAAAAATAGTTTTGGAAGTTTTAGCCACAGCAATCAGAGAAGAAAAAGAAATAAAGGAATCCAAATCAGAAAAGAACTGTCACTGTTTGCAGATGACATGATACTATACATAGAGAATCCTAAAGATACTACCAGAAAACTACTACAGCTAATCAATGAATTGGGTAAAGTAGCAGGATACAAAATTAGTGCACAGAAATCTTGCATTCCTATACACTAATGATGAAAAATCTGAAAGAGAAATTAAGAAAACAACCATTTACCACTGAAAATTAAAGGATAAAATACCTAGGAATAAAGCTACCAAAGGAGACAAAAGGCCTGTATGCAGAAAACTATAAGACACCGATGAAAGAAATTAAAGATAATACAAACAGATGGAGAGATATACCATGTTCTTAGACAGGGAGAATCAACATTGTGAAAATAACTGTACTACCCAAAGCGAGCTACAGATTTAATGCAATCCCTATCAAACTACCAGTGGCATTTTTTCACAGAACTAGAACAAGAAATTTCACAATTTCTATGGAAACACAAAAGACCCTGAATAGCCAAGGCAATCTGGAGAAAGAAAAAGGCAGCTGGAAGCATCAGGCTCCCTGACTTCAGACTATACTACAAAGCTACAGTAATCAAGACAGTATGGTACTGGCACAAAAACAGAAATATAGATCAATGGAACAGGATAGAAAGTCCAGAGATAAACCCCCCCCACACATGGTCACCTTATTTTTGATAAAGGAGGCAAGAATATACAATGGAGAAAAGACAGACTCTTCAATAAGTGGTGCTGGGAAAACTGAACAGCTACATGTAAAAGAATGAAATTAGAACACTCCCTAACACCATACACAAAAATAAGCTCAAAATGGATTAAAGACCTAAATGTAAGGCCAAACACTATCAAACTATCAGAGGAAAACATAGGCAGAACACTCTATGACATAAATCACAGCAAGATCCTTTTTGACCCACCTCCTAGAGAAATGGAAATAAAAACAAAATAAACAAATGGGACCTAATGAAACGTCAAAGCTTTTGCACAGCAAAGGATACCATAAAGAAGACGAAAAGACAACCCTCAGAATGGGAGAAAATATTTGTAAATGAAGCAACTGACAAAGGATTAATCTCCAAAATATACATGTAGCTCATGCAGCTCAATATCAAAAAAACAAACAACCCAATCCAAAATGGGCAGAAGACCTAAACAGACATTTCTCCAAAGAAGATATACAAATTGCCAATGAACACGTGAAAGGATGCTCAATATAACTAATCATTAGAGAAATGCAAATCAAAACTACAATGAGGTATAACCTCACACTGGTCATAATGGCAATCATCAAAAAAATCTATAAACAATAAATGCTGGAGAGGGTGTGGAGAAAAGGGAACCCTCTTGCACTGTTGGTGGGAATGTAAATTGATACAGCCACTATGGAGAACAGTATGGAGGTTCGTTAAAAAACTAAAAATAGAACTACCATAATACCCAGCAATCCCACTAGTGGGTATATACCCTGAGAAAACCATAATTCAAAAAGCTTCATGTACCACAATGTTCATTGCAGCACTATTTACAATAGCTAGGACTTGGAAGCAAACTAAGTGTCCATTGACAGATAAATGGAGAAAGAAGATGTGGCACATATATACAATGGAATATTACTCAGCCATAACAAGAAACGAAATTGAGTTATTTGCAGCGAGATGGATGGACTTAGAGACTGTCATACAGAGTGAAGTAAGTCAGAAAGAGTAAAACAAATACCATACACTAAAACATATATATGGAATCTAAAAAAAAAAAATGGTTCTGAAGAACCTAGGGTCAGGACAAGAATAAAGATGCAGACATAGAGAATGGACTTGAGGACGTGGCGGGGGAAGGGTAAGCTGAGACGAAGTGAGAGAGTGGCATGGACATATATACACTACCAAATGTAAAATAGATAGCTAGTGGGAAGCAGCTGCATGGCACAGGGAGATCAGCTCAATGCTCTGTGTCTATCTAGAGGGGTGGGATAGAGAGGGTGGAATGGAGACACAAGAGGGAGGAGAAATGGGAATATATGTATAGCTGATTCAGTTTGTTATACAGGAGAAAGTAACACACCATTGTAAAGCAATTATACTCCAATAAAGATGTTAAAAAAATTAACTGTTTAAATCTATAATAACAATGCCAAATGGGGATAAAATATTGAAATAATTAAATTTTATGAAACAACATTTCATAAAGCAGGAAGGGATTAAATAGAGTAAATTATAATATTCTTGCATTGTCTAGGAAATAGAAATAGTGCTAATGGAAAGTAAACTGTAATGAGTCTAGAACACATGTTGAAATCCTTAGTGCAGCACTTTTGAACAGAAATGGCTGCAATAATGGACACATTCCAAAATCTGTGCTGTTCTACAGTACAACCGTTGGTCACACATGCCTACTGAGTACATAAAGTATGGCTAGTGGGATGGAGGAACTGAATTTTAACCTTCATTTAATTTAAATTTAAATAGCCACATGTGGTTAGTAATTACTGTATTGAACAGTACAGCTCTTGAAAAATCCCATAAAAAGTGTAAAAGAATATACTATTAACAAACTAATGAAGGACTTCCCTGGTGGCACTGTGGTTAAGAATCTGCCTGCCAATGCAGGGGAATGGGTTCAATATCGAGTCAAAGAAGATCCCACATGCCGTGGAGCAACTAGGCACATAAGCCACAACTTCTGAGCCCATGCACCTAGAGCCCGTGCTTCACAACAAGAGAAGCCACCACAATGAGAAGCCCACGCACTGCAATGAAGAGCAGCCCTGCTCAGCAACTGGAGAAAGCCCACAGGCAGCAATGAAGAGCCAACGCAGCCAGAAATAGATAACTAAATTCATAAAAAAAAAAATACACTAACGAAGAAGGAGGATAAGAATTTTTTTAAACGTGCTTTATCTAAAATGAGACAAGAAAGGAGAAAAAATAACAAAGAACAAATAAAAACCACCACCAACAACAAAAAAACAAATAGTAAGGTAGTAGATTTAAACACAAATAGGTAGGAAATTACATTAAATATGGCTGAAGGGGACACCCCAAGAAAATTCTATGATAGACCAGTAAATTAAAAAATGTGTATTTTGCTTCTAAGAGGTATACCTGAAATATGAAATTACAGAAATGATGAAAGTAAAGAATATAAAAAATATATACCATGCATACACTAACAACAACCAAAAGAACTATAAAATATCAGAAAAAGGCTTTAAAGGAGAGAGTATTATTGAAGATTAAAAGGGAAGTTTTATAATAAGAGTCAATTCAACAGAAAGACAGAAAATCCCAAGATTGCATACCTAATATCATGGCCTTCAAACACATGAAGCAAAAATTAATAAAATTATAAAGAGAAATAGATAAAATAGATAAATAATGTTTGATATTACCTGATAGAACAAGGAGCTACAGAAGATTTGAATAAGATTAACCAGATTGACCTAACTGGCTAATAAAGACAGTAAATACAGAACTACATATTCTTTTCAAGTGCACATGGAATATTTACCAAAATCCTAGTCAAAATACCATCGGGGTGTGTGTGTGTGTGTGTATGAGAAAACTGACAAATGAGTTCTATAATATTATATATACATGGAAAGTTAAAAAGTCCAAAAAAGCCAGGATAGTCTTGAAGATGAAGAACAAATTGAAGACATACACTTCTAGAAATAAAGACAATACAAAGCTACAAAAATTAAAATAGCTAAATATTTGCAGGGGAAAAAAAAGGATTTTTAAAAAAGTAACCATTGGAATAAAAAGGTCCAGAAACAGAACCACAAATTTATATTATTTGAATCAAGAGAAAGTTCTACTGTAGTGCACTGCACTGAAAAAAAAAAAACCCTTATCCCCATTTTCACATAATACATGAAAATAGAATCCAAGTGGTTTTTAAACATAAAAAGCATCTTGCAGAAAATCTTTATCACTGCTGATAGGGAAGGATTTTTCAAGCAGAGCATAAATATGATTAATAAAAATGGATTAACTGGACTTCCTTAAAATTAAAACTTGTTTATCAAAACTACATTAGGGTATAAAGAGGTGAGCCTCAGAGAAGGATAAGATATTTTTAACAGTTATATATGACAAGAGCTCTTTTCTAGAATCTATAAAGATCCTACAAATCAATAAGAGAAAGAGACAACATAATAAAACAATGGGCAAAAGATTTAAACAGGCACTTCGTAAGAGTGGACACTACACAACTAACAAACATGTAAATAAAGAAATAAAAATGAAAACTCTGGATAGCTAAAATGAAAAAGTTTGACAATAACCAGTACTGGCAAAAGAGTGTGGAACACTTTTTGAATTTTTACACATTCTGGTGGAAATGTAAATTGGTAGAGCCACTTTTAAAATGCTTTGGCAATATGTACTAAAACTGAACATATAGATACCCTATGACCTAGCAATTTATCAATTTCATTTCTAAACTTGTGAACAATTAATATGTATGTGCAGAAAAATGTACAAGAATATTCACAGCAGCACTGCTCCAAACAATCAAAATCTGAAAATAATCATATCTATTGATAATAGAATTGATAAATAAATTGGGTACATCCATATTATGGAATACTATTCTGCAATAAGGATGAAAAAAACATTGTTACATGCAATAATTTGAAGGAATCTCACGATAAATCTGTTTTTCTGGATATGGATGGGTTTATTTCTTGAAAAGTGCACAAATATATGTTATAATTCAGTAAAAGTTTACTTAAACATTTTAATATGACTGCTTTTTTGAGAATAGACTAAGGATGAGGTCAAGGGTAGAAGAATGAAGACATAAAGGAGTTTACTGCAGTAACCTAAGAACTGAATAACTTTTGTTCCAACAAGGAGTAGTGGGAATAAGAAATATTCTGTGTTAGTGCATATGTGTTATAGAAAGAGTGAATAGATTTGCGGATAGACTGGATGTGCTGTGAGAGAAAGGGAAGGTTCAAGGATAATTCCAAGTATCTGAATTTGAGCATCTAGAAAACTGAAGTTGCTATCAAATAAGATGGAAAAGGTTTTATTCCTCAAGTTTTGAGGAATAAAATTAGGAACTCAATTTTGCAGCTGTTAGGTTTAGGTTATCTATTAGACAGCCAGGTAGAGCTGTTGAGTACATCATTGCATCAATGAATCTGCATCAGGGAAGAAATCTGGGTATAAGATATAAATCTGGAGTCATCAACATTCTAAGTGTATCTGGAACCATGAAATCAACCAGGAAGTGTGCAATGTTAGAGTTAAAAAAAAAAGGCGGGGGACAAAAAATTGAGGCCTGGGACACTTCAACATTAAGAGAAAATTGAGGAGAAGGGAAGTAACCAGCAAAAGAAACAGAGAAAGACTGAGTCAGGAGAGAAGAAAACCATAGGACTAAAGTGTTCTACCAGTGAAATGAAGAACATGTGTAAAGTAAAAGAGACCAAGTGGATTAAATAAGATGATATTTGACTTGTGAGTTGAGCAATATGGGGTTGTTTATGATGATGAAACTAATGCTGGTGGAGGGCTGGGAACAAATGCTTAATTGGAGCATATGTAAAAGAGAATGGATAGATTAATACATACATATGTATATATATACACATATATATATATACACACACATATGTGTATATATAGTCACATACATACACATTACAAATGTAATGTTAAGCAAGAGAAGGCACATACAAAAAAGTACATGCCCTGTAATTCCACTTATAAAACCAAAAACAGACATTACCAAACCACTATGTCAGAAGTCAGGAAACTTGATTCAGGGGAGCTGTTTTTGGAAGCGAGCATAAAGGGGGCCTCTGGGGTGGTGGTAATGTGATGTTCCAGGTGTTTTTTTGTTTTTTGCGGTACGTGGGCCTCTTGCTGTTGTGGCCTCTCCCGTTGTGGAGCACAGGCTCCGGACGCGCAGGCTCAGCGGCCATGGCTCATGGGCCCAGCCGCTCCGCGGCATGTGGGATCTTCCTAGACCAGGGCACAAAACCGTGTCCCCTGCATCGACAGGCGGACTCTCAACCACTGTGCCACCAGGGAAGCCCCCAGGTGTTATTTTAATGAATATGTTCAATCTGTGAAAAATAATCAAGTATACACTTACAATATGTGCATTTTCCGTTTTAAAAGCAAAAAGTAGGTGTGCACAAGAACTAGACATGGAAATATAGAAAACTCATTACAGAAACTAGTCATGAATGGAAGCAAAGAAATGAGGTGGTAGCTGGTAGGGGAGATGAAGTCCAGATTTGATTTTGCTGTTCTCTTTCTTTTCTGTTTGGTAGGAAAAAGAGTATGTCTGTACACAAATGTGGCAATACAGTTAGGCAGAAAGAAGCTGATCATGTAGGAGACATAGAAAAGAATTGGTTGGAGTGATGTCCTTGTGTAGGTCAGAGAGGACATCCAGCACACATGCGACATGCTTGTTGTGATCACACATGTATGAGTTAACATGGAAAACTGCAGGTGCAACTGTAGATCAAGGAATGGGAGATTTGTTTATATCTCATCTACCTTTCTGAGCCTGTCTTGCCTCAAGCTTCAGGGTCGGCCAACTTTGGTCCCCTTCTCTGAAACATTCTTCTGTGTTCATTAAATCCAGAAAGAATCAACTATATTTCTGGTTAAGCTAAATGAGTTTCAGCTAAAACATTGCATGAGATAGTATTCTACCTTTTACCTTTTGAGCCTTTTCTCTCAGTGGGATGAAAATTTTGCCACTAGTTAAAAGACTTTCAGTCATCAGCAAAAAGGTAAAGAGAATTGGGGACTGGATGGAAAAAGTGAAAAGTAGACGATATTAACGTCTAAAGAAATTTCCTGAAGTCCCCTTGTGTAACTCGGGTATATCACTACCTATAATACATGTAACTATGAGATGATTCCTGTTTAGGCTTTTTAAGGTAGACTGATCATGGGGAACTGTGTTTATACATGGTCCATGATCTGTCTTATTTCTAATCATCACTAGTTTCCCAAAAAAAAGATAAGTAGGGGAATTTTCTAGCCATTCTTCCTGAATCCACATTACCAAAGAACTGTTAAAGATGAAGGAAGGTGTTTCTCGGTTTCTGTGAATTCAAAGGATCTGTGCTGCCCTAGGGCATGTTCATCTGTCAGGATTCCTCTCTCCAGAAGCCTCCTTGAATTCTCATTCCTTCCCCCATGTGTCCCTCACCCTAAGCCCTTTTGTTCTGCTTCTCACTTACTCATAGATAAAAATTTGTTGTATTTTATGACACAAACTTTAAAAAAGTTATTGAGTTTAACACATGTATTTCATTTCAGTTGTTTGAGCTCTCCTGAGGTGAACATAAAAGTAAATAAAATATGGCCACTGCTATGCCTAAGTTTCTCACATAATTTCTGGTTTTGATAATGAAGTGTCTGACAAAGTACAATAGAGTTGTTAGAAACATTGATTCTGGAATCAGAAAGACCTGTATTTGAATACTGATTTCATCACTTACTGTCTTAAGCTACGTCATCTGTAAAATGAAGATGATCACCTGAGGCAAACTTACCATAAGGCAATCAGGCTTAAGCTCAGGACCCCTCACTGATGGACTCCCTTGGAAGCCCTGGTGAAGGCCCTCACAATGTGTTCATAAACTTTTAGTCCTGTAAAATATTATAAAAATTAGATACTTTGGCTTCTTCTTAAGAGTCCCCTCCCCCCAATTTTATAAGCTTCATGTCTCTCCCACAAAACGTGGTCCTTCCGTGATGGTAATAATAAATGTATATGTTTGTGAAGAGAATTAAATACAGTGAAACGTTTTCTGCTCTCTCATATCCTTCTCCCTTTACCAAAAAATTTCTCATTGTCATCTGTATTTTAGCTTGATATACTCCCTCAGAGAAGCTTTCCAGACCCCTCCTCCACTCTAAGTCAGGTACAGGGGTTCACTATTCCCTAAGCACTCTCACTTCTACTTGTTGACAATGAATTATAATTAAATGATTATTTCTATAGTTGGTTGCTTTTGTGTGTGTGTCCTCTGCTAGAATGTAAACTCTATAAAAGAAAGGTCTGTATCTATCATGTTTATCATGGTATGATAATCCCTTATGCCTGTAAATGAGCTAATAAACTGATAATCCATTAATGATGATGAATTGATTTAATAATCAATGAATTAATATCTGACACGAAGTGCAAATGAATAATTATTTTCATTAATGTACAAGCACTTCATTAATATACAAGTAAAACTATAATTAGTACTATTAAGATAACAACTAAAATGTATTTTCAAATTGAGGTATTTTATTTTGTATCTGACAAAATCTTAGAGGCCTCATATGGAAGTCTATATAAGGGGGTGAAAAAACTTAAATTTATGCAATTATAACCATATATTTTACTTGTGGATTTTATTTTAATTAACTGATGTGGAATTTTTTTTATTACTACAGATAGACAATTACCGCACAATTCATCTTATGCAAAAAAGCCAAGTTCAGTAAATAGGCCATCAACTTAACTGTGTAGTTCTTGAGAATAACAGTGAGTGGGAAAAAAATTCCTCTTCAAACTCACGCTATAGTTCAGTGACAACTGGGCTGAAATTCTAGCTCGGACACTTACTGGTTGTAGGATTTGAGAAAAGTTGCTTAATTTTTCTAACTTTTAGTTTTCTCATGAAGTGATGATAATACATTCCTCACATTGTTGTTGTAAACACTGTCAGCCAATGAATAAAATCTTACCACAATACTGAGCAAAGAGAAAGTGTTTGTTCATTGTTAGCTATCTTTATTTTTTAAAGTATAAATAAATTTTAACTAAAAGTTCTAATTACACTACGCTATTTGGCAATATCAAGTAGATAATGTCTTTGATTTATTCAACAGAAAAACTCTATTTAGAATTTTGGATTAAATTTTTTAAGCACATTTTGATTTGGGTTCATACAAAGACCGATTTAGCATGACTCTGATAGTACACTAGAAGATAAACTTTTGAACAAAACACAATTTTGTTAGTCACTATTCTGATTGGAAAGAAATAAAGAAATAACACTGACCAGGAACACATGCAATAGTAATTATCAGGAACAGATTGTAATTCCTTAAATATTCTTTTGAAATAATAGTACAGCGTTATTTCTGAACGTTAGATGTTCCATATCAAGGATGAATACTTTTTCCAGCTCTGGTCTGGAAATACTGTACTGCACATACTGGAGTAAGAAAATTCTGTGGAATATATTCCAGTAATCTCGTGGGCAACGTGGAGTGCTGTATCCTGAGAAAGTAGGAAACTTCTCATGAGAATGTTTGAAATGTCACTCCGGTTCAGTTTCGATCAGAGTGCAGGTGGCTCTACAAAGCGTTTGCTGGAGGCTTCATGTTTATACAGTTGTTTCTTCCAGGATGCTATTGATTGGTTAGGCAACTAATAAAACAAGCAGACTTGCTTTCATCTCTGAGCATTTTGGGGCTTCTAAAAGATAGAGAAGTGGTTTTAATTAGGACATGTTCTCTTCACTTATTTTACTTTTTAATTCTTTTTTCTTACTTGACCATTCCAATCCACATCCTTCTCCTATTTCAGAATCTGTCTCCTGGCTCATGATTCCAAAGCCCCAGATGCTTAGAAGGCAAACAATCCTGAGGAAGACATTCTTCCTGGATTCTTTAGGCAGAAGCCCTTAACATCAGAAATATCAACAGGCCTGATTGTCCCGATTTCATCAATTTCTATTCAGAGTTACTTATTTTACTTATACTCTAAGTCTATATGGGTCAAAATTTATTAGTTGAAAGTAAAACTAAAATTTATTATGGAATTTATGAAAAATATCCTTAACATAAGATGTTCTATACTTTATATGACAGCATGAACATATGAAAGCATGTTGTACACTAAATCATTGTATATGTGTGTGTATTATATGTGTAGATGGGTAGATGTGACATGTATATATACATGACACAGATAAATTGACATGTATCTATACAGGACACAGAGTTTTAAAATTTATAATAAACTTGTATTTTTAGAATATTTATCCTCTATACTCTATAGATTCTCTTAATTTATATTTCCATATTTTTTCTCACACATTTGTGGTATTGCTTTCTATCTCTATTTTCTATGTCCTTTCAAATGATCCAAAAGTATATCTTTGATTTTATAATGAATGTCCAAGGAAAATTAAACACAATATTCAAAATATAATTCAAAGACTACAAATAGAATTTGTCAGAGAGCTATGCAGAATAAACTGTGGGAAAAAAAGTGATTTTTTCCCCCAAGAAAACTTTAAAAAATAGGAAAAAGATGGGAAGTATTAAAATCCAACCACATAAATTAGCATATAAAATGGAATTAAAGTATTTCCAAAGAGGAACATAAAATGAAAAAATGCTAGTGTGATTCAAATAATGGTAATCAGCTAAGAAAATGAATTATCACATAATTACTGTATCTTTTGTCTCAAATAAGACAATTCTTTCATTTATAATTCATTCAGAATGTTTCAAGAATCTAAAAGAAAAAGATAAAAAGATTCATTTTGATAGAACTTAAACTGTTTTACAAATATGAAATATTATTGAAAACATTTTCTTATAATGTGATTTAATTAATTTTAATGAACACTCTTATAGAATCATAGCTGATCAAAATTCTGAAGAAGGAATGCAGTATAATGCACCACAGTGCTTCTCATCACGTGGTCCCCAGGCCAGCAGCATCAGCATCACTTGGGAATTGGTTAGAAATGCAAATTCTCAGGCACTACCCCAGACCTACTGCATCAGAAACTCTGGGGGTGGGACCTAGCAATTTGTGTTTTAACAGCTCTTCAGGTGATTTTAATGCACTGCAATTTGAAAACCACTAGTAAACTGGTTAATAATGTTTACTCTGGAAGCAGACTGATAGACTGATAGTTCCGATCTCAAATTTGCTACCAGTTAACTGAGTGGCTTTCATCAAACAACTCTAATATATTGTTCTTCTGTTTCCCTTTTGTAAAATGGGACAGAGGTAACATTATCTCATTGAATTGTAGTGAAGATTAAATGAATTAATAGGTGGAGAGCACCTAGGCCATTTTTGGATACAGAGACAACAATAAATGTTATCAGTTGTCATTATATATTTGAAGCCAAGTTCCACTGAAAGTAAATAACTTGGTCAAGGTCATACAGCTAGTGTCACTTAAAGAATAACACCCCCCCCCCCCAAGCTTTCTCTACTCACATGCATGATTTTTTTCACAGCTGGGAACTGTTGAAAGTCACCACATTTTCTCTAAACAACTTAGTAGACTAACCACATACACATACAGTATTTTTACAATATATTATGTCTTGGCCTGATTCTTCATTTTGCATTTTTAATGATATGCACTTGAAAAGGCTCTCAGCAACCTTATAACAAAATGATTAAGAAATAACCTTTTCATCTCTTTTTTTAAGAGAGTGATAACCATAAATAAGCGTTATTTCATAATCAGTATATGCAGCATGTGCCCAAAATTATGGAAGTGTTAGTAGAAGGAAGATAATGAGATTGACAGCTACTATAATAGCAAATAAAAACCTATACCTTCTATGTTACATCAACAGGAAGAGAGTTAAGTGTTCCTAACAAAATATGTTATGAAATTTGGGGAAAGGAAGCAAGGAAACAGTAAAAATAAGCATGCATTAATATAATATTAGCTTCTTTAACAAATACATTTAAAATCGTACAATAGCTCAAACACAATAGGAAGTGTATTTCTAGTCTTGGAATCACCCACTTCAGGAGTTCCTGGTCTGTGGGCAAATTACCCCCTTAGCAACAAAGGCTTCTTCTATCTTGTAGCTCCACTATCTCCAAAGGTCTTGTTGTAATCTTCACCCTGTTGAGAAAAGTGGACAAAAAACATGGAGTGGGTACACCCACTTCTTAAAAGCCTTATCCTAGAAATGGAGGCCCTCGGTACCCTCATATTCCCTCCACAAGAACTCAGTTATTGGTCACAGCTAACGGCAGGGAGATGGGTATACGGGTCAGCTGTGCACTAACCCCAACCAGCCACACTGCATTTACATATCTGATGCCAATGTACAGTCAGAGAGGTGATAGGTCAACGATAGATTTAGACATGACAATTTGAACTTTTTGTTCCTCATTGGTGGAGGTAATCAGAATATCATACTTAAAATGTTTCATCCACTGAGCATATATCTTGAGAAAACCATAATTTGAAAAGATACATGCACCCCAGTGTTCACTGCAGCACTATTTACAATAGCTAGGACATGGAAGTAACCTAAATGTTTATCAACAGAGGAATGGATAAAGAAGATGTGGTACATATATACACAATGGAATATTTCTCAGCCATCAAAAAGAATGAAATAATGCAATTTGCAGCAACATGGATGGACCTAGACATTGTCATATTGAGTGGAGTGGAGTCAGACAGAGAAAGACAAATATCATATGATATCGCTTATATGTGGAATCTAAAAGAAAGGGTACAAATGAACTTATCTACAAAACAGAAATAGAGTGGCAGATATAGAAAATAAACTTATGGTTACCAGGGGATAAGCGAGGGGGAGGGATAAATTGGGAAATTGGGACTGACACATACACACTAGTATATATAAAATGGATAACTAATAAGGACCTACTGTATAGCACAGGGAACTCTAATCAATGCTCTGTGATGGCTTATATGGGAAAATAATCTAAAAAAGAGTGGATATATATATATATGTACAACAGATTCACTTTGCTGTACACCTGAAATTCATACAACATTGTAAATCAACTATTCCCCAATAAAAATTTTTAAAAAAGAAAAGAAAAAAAATGCTTCATCCAGTAAAATGAGAAGATAATCTCTCCAGTACCTCACAGGAATATTGTGAGAATTAAATGAGAATGCATGCTATTTTATTTTAGCCTAGTATCTGCATAGTAAGGGGTCAACACATTTTATATATGTATATCTCAAAGAGAAATAGAAAGGATTAAAATGGAAGTTGAGCAAATAGCATCTGAGTTCAAGAACTTAAAGCAAAAACAATTTTGGAGACTAATATTTATCAGAATATTTTAAATTATCTTTTTATTTTAATTCTGAACTCATTTTTCTTTCTTAAGTTACTTTGTGTCATTAAAGCTTATTAGCATTTTAACTAGAGAAAATTCTATCTCAAGTTAATGCAAACTGTTTCAATTTCTTTACTTTAGTGTTATATATGGCCCCTGAGTCCATGACCGAAAGGCTTATATCCCATAGAGTGCTTGTTTCTTCATTTCCAAATGGTAATGAGCTTATGAGGCACTTGCACAAGTATCAGTACCGGGTTCAAACTACTTTCATGAGAAAGCAATTTTTAAAAAGCTGTTATGCCTTATGCAATCCAGCAAATTACTATCTTTTAATAAATTTTTCTTCAAGAGAAAAAGTCTTCAGTTAAAGGGCACTTTTCCGAATTGAGCATGATATTTTATTTTAATTCTATGTTAATTAGAAGAGAATGAACAGAGCATTCAGCCCCCATACTGAGAATATGCCGCTTGGCGCGTGCTGGTCATTGAACATCTCAGCTCATGGTGTACTTGATGCCCTCTCCTAGCTTCCATCTCAGAACTCAGGACCAGGTAACCTTCATTCTGACCCTCAGGGTCAGATGCCTTGACCTTTGTACAGAGATTCTGTCAGCATTCAATATGAAATTATTTTTTTAAATTCTAGCATAGCCAACACATTAGTGAATATTGTAATCACAAGTCAATGGGAACGCAAGAGGGAAGAGATATGGGAACATATGTATATGTATAACTGATTCACTTTGTTATAAAGCAGAAACTAACACACAATTGTAAAGCAATTATACTCCAATAAAGGTGTAAAAAAACAAAACAAACAAACAAAAAAAAGTCAATGGGAAAGAAAGTTTAAAAGAATTTTTCTGACCTAGCTAGAAAGTCTATAAAATAGACGAGAAGGAAAGCAAAAATATTTAAAAATCCTAGTAGGAGAAACGCTTGTTTAGAGAAACTTGAGGGTTTGTTTGTTTTCTCTATTCATCTTGAAATTCTGCCTGAAACATCAAGAAAACATTCTCAAGAGCAAATAGGAAAGATGTAATATTTGAACTAAAATAGCTGGTCCAGAATACATGACTTCCTTTGCTATTCTGGTATCTCAGTACATTTCCACACGGAACTCACTCTGTAAAACTTCCAGGGAATGGGAACATCGCAGAGTAAACCGTGATGGGAACCTTTACAGAATGAATGTCTGGTAAAGATCAATGGGGGAGAAGGCTCTCCTCCCTCTACATAAGCATCAGGTTAGATGCACAGCCTCACTTCAATTCTCACTTTCTCCACTGGGCTGGTGGACATGCAGTATTGGCAAGAATATATCCAAAGTTACTCTATCCCACGTGACCTCAAAGTGCTCACATAAACAGAGCCTCTGAGGAGTTACATATAGGGCTAAACCAGGAAGCTACTCAAATTTTGATTTTGAATTCCCTTCCTCCCTACACCCGCCCCCCGACACACAGGACCTTTCTGTTCTCTGCTAACATATACTCACCATACCTCTGAGTGGCCTTATGGAAACTAAATTCTTTTAGGACATTAGGCCTGCATTTATCAAAATTATAATAATAAATGTGAAAATAACTCAGGTAGTAGTTGTTCAGTTCATGTCAGTTTCCACCTCTCTTCTCAGAAATATTATAAAAGGATCTTAAACTCTGATCTTTAATTCTATGATCCTAACAAATGAAACGCTTATTATAAAATCAGATTTCGTGACAGGTCTTGGGGAGAGATTTGGGGACAGCCCAGTCCTCCACAAGTCAGACCACATAAATTGTTACCCACTTATGCACAAAGATTTCATCTAAAATCAGTGCGCTATGAATTACTGTAGTGAAGGACCAGGGGTTCCTCTCAATCCCCACCATCGCCAACACTTTTGTCAAATGCTAAATCATGCACTTGCCTGTCCTGGCACTCTCAATCTCTGTACTTATCTCCTCATGAAAGAGAAAAAACGATTCAAGGACCAGGCAACTGTCCCCACACCATGTGGGATTAACATCATTTTAAATCCTTTTAGCTGTATCAGCATTGAGGACACTTTATAAGGGAATTAGTAGTGCCTGAACTTTTAACTATTCTTAATTGTATTAACTGTCAGCAGAAAGTAAATGTCGTGTCCGTTCTATTTTCAGTAACAGGGTTTGCAATACTATAAACAATAAAGTGGAGAACATGAGCAGGCTGAGGAGGAACTCATTTTACAGAGTCTTAGATGTCAGTTCTAATCAGAAGTGACCCTCTCCTGGCTGTTGCCAAGCAGCTAACTCAATAGCCTGCCAAGCCAGGAGCTTTTCTTGACCAGATACGGCTATAGCTCCCAGAGTTCAAAAAATCAATAACCATTTTCTAAAGGGCAAGTAGATTGGGGATGCGAGATATGTGTACATTTTGATTCAAAAAGCGTTACAATAGAAAAGTTTTTAACTAATAATGACAACTAACCTTCTTTGAGTACTACACACTATGCACCAGGTTTGTTCTACCCATGTCTTCTACCCTTAACATAACTTTGTCACTATTATTCTTAGTTTACAGATATAGAAACAGAAGACTACCAGCAATGAAATTCTATTTCTAATTGTATTCTAATCATAATTCTTTACAAACACATACACACACAGGCACACACAAGCCTTTATTCTTACTTCCATGCCTCAGACAGACACAGGCTGCCCAGGCCTTTGTCTCTTCTCTAGACAGCAGGCAATGTTTATAGCACAGTGACTATAACACACACCATCCAGGACTCCTTTTTCACCTTTTGGCCAAAATCAGAGTAAGGGGAACGAGAGGGAAAAAAATAAAAAGAAAAAGAATGTTTAGAAAGTAAAGTGTAGTTCATACCACCTAAAGGGAATTCTTTAATATTTAGTAACAACAAATTCTAGACCCACATTTCAGACGGTCAACATTTACTTTAGCTTTTTTAACCATTATGCCCTGATCTACATGTTTGATTGTAAGATGGGAAAAGTTGTTTTTCTGAATAGCCCATTTAACTTGGGAAAATACAATGTGCCAGAATCTGTATTTCTGAGATGTCCTTAAAGACATTCAATGTAAATCATTCATTTTCTGTAGCTATAGGACAACCACTACCATGATGAAAGGAGCATATTTATTTTTTTACTTTTGACCTTGTTTAGCTTACATGAGTTTGGTTGAAGTGTATTCATGCTGTTCTGTTTATGGTATAAAACCAATCCACCTGCACACTAAACATGTGAAAACAGATATTCAAATTTCTGAATAAAAATGAGAATCTACAATACTAAACTATTGAAATAAGAAAACTTTCGTAATAGTGGTCGTTTGGGGATGGGGCATGGGGAAGCATGTGAGGGAAGGATTACAAGGGGATACAAGAAAATTTTGTGGGGTGATGGGTATGTTTACTATCTTGATTTGCTGATAGTTTCATGCTGATAGTTTCATATACACATATATATGTCAAAATATCAGATTGTACACATTAAATATATGCAATTTATTGTATGTCAGTTATCACTCAACAAAGCTATAGGAAGAAAGAAAGGGGGAGAGAGAGAAAAAAAGGAAGGAAGGAGGGAGAGAGGGAGGGAACAAACCTTTCATAATTTCCTAAAGGGCAATCAGGTCTGAATTAGATTAGGAATGAAAACAGTAAAATGCCAAATTGCATGCTCACTGTAGTTTGAAACTTAGAGATGACCATTTACGTGATGAAACAAGTTGCGCTGATAGCAGAAGTAAGTTTTGTTTGCCCTTCTTTTAAATAAAGTGAAATAGAAATCCACATTAATGAGCCCTACATTTTATAATGAATTGGAGTGAAACTGATGATTTGTTCAAGTTCTGTTCACCAAATTCATTAACTTAATGTAATATACAGTGAAAAGACTCTTATCTACCATGACTATAATTAAAATGTAAATGTTCAGTATATCCAACTCACCCTCAACTCTAAGCGTCTAAAACATGCCTTATGGTATAATTCAGCTACTTGCAAAATTATGCAAAACAATCCTTGTAGAATGATATTACATATGACCCGTTATTATCTGCGAGCTATTATTTGTAGTAATCATAAAAGTATAGGTAAAAATAAACAGATAACTTTTGGCATTCTATAGGCTTTGTTATAACTGGAATATTTTCTTACTCAAATCCTAATTTCTTTCACATATTTTCATCTACATCTTCTGCTAGACAGGACACCAATAGGCAGGAAGACAAGAGGTAAGTGAAAAGAAAACTGAATTTTCACTAAAAGAAAAAATGAGCATTATCTGAAGAGCAAAGAACAAAACCCAAACATCCCCAAATGTCCTTGCTTTATTTAATTCCTAACAAGACACCACACCTGTTAAAATAATGTGGTTTTATTTCTTTTTTTACTTTTATCAGCTCACTTCCATCTCTTTGGCATCCCTGTTTAATTGCAAGAACAAGTGCCTAGTAAATGGGATTTGCAATCCAAAGTTTACTCGGCCAAGCCAAGTCCTCTGGCTATAATGCCCTCTTCTCTCTACTCTATGTATGTGGTAAACATTTGCTGCCTCCTACTTTAGGGAAATTGTAGGGACAGAACTTTAAGTAAAATACACGTTGATATGTATCTAAATTGTTGCTAAATTTTCTGGTCAAAAAAAAAAAAAAACCCAAAACACATTAAATCCAAAGGCTACTTATTTGAATTACTAACATCTTCTGTTCTCTGCCAGCTGGGGATGTTGAGATGAATAAGAAATAGACCCTGCACCCATATGTCCTTATTGGTTGTTTTTGAAGTAATACATACTTCCCTGCTGCCTGGAAAATAACCACAGCCATTGTTCCCCAAGTGTGTCCCAGTCACCCCATCAGCCAGGGCTCTGGGACACCCTGTAATTCCCCGAGATCCAGAAACTAAAGGGTTAATAGCCAGCACAGATGAGCTCCAAGCCCTCACTGCTGCACTTGGTCGGTGTCTGTACCAGTTATTAGACCTTTTTCACACCAACACTGACCATGATGTCAAATTATTTTTTAAAACTCTTCTTGAAGCCCAGAGGAGGAGGTGATTAATTCCAACCCTAGAGATAAAGAAAGCCTATAGAAAACAGATTAAATGTGGGTTGAGTCCATAAGTGATCAACATAAACCTTTCATCTCCTGTCTAGTCTTTTCTCCTTTGATATTTCTAATTGCCTCTATATTAGGACATAAAGCCGTTAGTTTGCATGTTTTGTTTGTTTGTTTGTAAGAATAGTGTGCTAAGTAAAAGAAAGGAGCTTCTGATCAAAAGTGGAGGGACCCTCTTGAGGAACATATAAGGCTTTGACCTTGAAGTCTTAAGCCAGCAGCTTCAGTTGTACAGAAACCATTTTATTTCCTGGCCCTCAGGTGTTTTCTGGATGGTTGAGATTAGTGAGCCAGGAACTTCCTTGTAAGTGGATACTAAATGCCTTTCAAAAATATTTGCAAGTAAAATGACTATAAAGGCAATTTTATGAAATACGAGCCTTCTGAACTCAAAGTATATTTGATATCTAGTTTTTTTATGCTACTGTGCTTTCTACCACATTCAGAAATGTTAATGACAAGATTTTATCCAATATTTTCATTACACCCATATCTTACCCAATGAGATTTTGTTTCTATTGTTGCTACCTTTCAAATATAGTCATATTTGGAATATAAAAAGAATAAAGTAATAATTTCAGAGAAAAAGGACACAAAAACTTTAGTCATAGTACCTAAAAGCTTCTATTGAGTAGAAACGTCCACTATAAAAAAAAGCCATATTTTTACATAATATTAAAATGAGAAATCTTCAATGATAGTTGCTTAAAATGTCTGCAATTATATGGGATTCATAAGGGCCACCCCCTACTGTTTTCCATTCAAATGAATGGGAAGCACATGGGTAAATTACCGCCTGCAGCGCATGATAGCGGCCATAGTAAGCAGCTGTCACTGTAGCCCTGTAATTATGCAAGTATCCTTCCACTATTATACAATTAGAAAGACCTATCTTTCTTCCACTAGGTGATGTTTTTGTTGGTGTCAAGAGCTCTAAACTATCTCTACTTGTTCAATCACTTGTATCTGAGTTGAATATAACTAGTATAACATTATTGGGGACTTTTTTTTTCCAATATCATTTCTTGGGCCTTCTGAGAAATTTCTGTCATAATAAGAAAGCTTATATTATTCCAGTTAACGTTTATTAAAATTTTTTTTCAACGTTGCCTATCTTTTTCCCAGTGATCAGCTGGGTTGGAGCCTATCAAGGAGGGAGGTGAGGAAGATCAAACATTTTGGGATAATCTTTTAGTATCATAAGTAAATTAGATAACCAAAGTAAAAACCAAAGCACAGTTATTAAATATTTTTCATGTCACTGTTATAGTTTTAAAAATAGATATTAAAAATCTAGAGATTAATAAACCTTTAAAACTTGAAATATTTCAAGATCACTGAGGAATGGAAATTTAATTGAAACTCAGGATATCAAAAAATAAAGTGACTTACCAAAAATGAAAACATGACACTTCGTTTATGGATATCAGAAGGCATCTTGGCTAAAAAGATAAATGCTTTCACTTGACTCAGAGCTAATCAGCAATATTTGCACATAATGACTGAGCCATGAATTTATGGATCTCTTTTATAAGAGGAGCGGAGCTGGGTGGTTGGTTGAACATATAAAGCCAATCAGATAAGACTGTAACACTTGCATAAATATTAATGGCTGCCAATCTATTACTAGTTTAGAGACTAAAATATATATCATCATTCCTAATGTCACTAATTATACACTAGCATTAAAAAGAAAATTCAGCTTGTTAGAAACATCTTTATTACAAGTCTCGTTAAACACTTCATGCATTACAGAATGCATGTTGCATTCACTCAAATTCAACTGTGCTGAATGCAGTGAGCAAGAGGATAGTTAGAAACATCTTCACTGCAAGTTTTTTTTAAATGAGGTATAATTGACACATAACATTATAATAGTTTCAGGTGCACAACATAATTATATATACACTAGCGTTTTAAATAAAGACTAACTAGAAGGTCACACAGCAAACTAATGAGTCTCTTTTCAATGCTGACAATCAGGTTATTGAAGACTTGAACTTAGAATAGCATTAGAAAAGAATAAATTTCAAAACAAGTTCAATATCACACGCTAATAAAACTTGTATTAATCACGCAACATGATCAGTTAATGATCAGGCTGTTTTTGATATTCTTAACTTTTTTCCTATCTCTGCTCCTTGTATTCACTAAGTCAAAACAGGGCCATGTTCGCTGCAATGTGTCTTAGATTTGAAGCTCTGCCGCTGCCTAAATCCCAGCCCTCAAATATCTCCTGCCTTTATTAGCACCATAACCTCTGTGTACCATAAAGAATTTTTGTTTTAAAAATAACAGAAAATCTTAACCCAAACAGGCTTGAGGCAAAAAGTCTCTACTGCTTAAAGAAATAAGAAAGTCCAGAAGAGGATCTGGTTTTAGGAGTCGATCTCTCTCTACTTCTTCGCTCTACATTTCTGTGTTGGCTTCGTTTTCAGCCTGGCACTGTCCTTAAAGTGCTCATATGGGGTAAAATATGCAAGGGGTAAAATGTTCAAGAAAACCTTGTATAAGAAGACTTGTTTTACCCAAGATGCCAATAGCAGTGCCAGGTAAGAAATACCACGGGTCTATTGGAAAAAAATTCTCTGGGCAAAACAAAACAAACAAACAAAAAACCCACCCAGATTTGTAGAGTTAACTGATTTCCATGGTGTAAATATTCCCACCATGGCTGATTCAAACTGCCAGCATGAAATTTAACAAATGGATAGAAAAATGATCTGTTAAATGTGGCACCTAATGCCTAGAAATAAGCAAAAGAAGATATAGTCACTTTTACCTGAATCATTAAAAATTCAGTATATACTACGAATTCACAATGATGATTACCTTTATCTAATGAAAAGCACTGAGCTTGGGAAGCATAAAGTTGACTTTAGACTACAATTTAATATTTTAGTTTTTTTATGAAGAGAATGTAGTAATGTAATACTTGTGTGTGTGTATGTATATAAAACTTAAAAGAAAGCATTGACAACTGTTATAATATTTTGGATGGAGACAGAAATTGTGGTCCTGGAAGTACTTTTATCCTCAGTTTCCTTATATTTGCTTGAAGAAACATGAAAAAGAGGCTTCCATTAAAATACATATTTTCTTCCATACAAAACTTTCAAATTTTGAACTTGCATATTTAAGCTACTAATTCCTGTTCCATGTTATATTAGGTCTGAAACTTAAATCCCACGTAAACCTTGAAAAGATAAAATACTCAAATGCCATACACTGAGAACTCTTTAAATAACTTTGGAAAATCAGTAACTTTGAAATTATTATTTGTTTCCACAATTTACATGCTAGTTATCTAAAGATTTCCAACTTTATAGTGCTAAAAACATAGTTTCATGATTTTTAACCTTAAATTTTAACTTTAAAAATATTTGCACTCATGGCAACATATAATGAAAAAGAGTGATTGAAAAACACTTGAAAATGGCAACATTTCTCAGTTTAATGAGGAAGCAAGCCAAGTTAGGTTTTAAAACTATATTATACCTGGATTAAATATAAGTTGGTTTGACTTTTTGTACCAATTTAGAATCGTGGGCATATATTGGAATACTGATAAACTGATATAGTATTTTCTCTTAAGAAATTAGATCCAATTAGGATATATAATGAGGCTCATATTCATTGCCAGTACTGTCAAAATAAAACAAACATGCTTTGGAAGTATTCTTCCCAGGAAGAAAACCCAAGGTTTTTACTATGAAATAAAATACTTGCCTTCCTAGAGAAAATCAAAAACATGACATCATAATGCCCCCTATTGTTTAAAGTGGGGTATGCATTAGAAACTGTTCCCAAATTATATACAAATAAGTGGACATTTTGGTAACTTGTGGTGAATTTATAACAGCAACAAACGTTAAAAAATAAATACATCTCCTAGACTCTTAAGAGCACATTTCCAAATAGCTTAAGATTTGTAACTTGAATAATCTGCCCACCAAAAGGGAAATTCTAAGAGCTCTGGAAGATACAAATTAAAATCTAATTGTGTGACAATAACAGTAAACTTATTTTCATGTATATATTAAATTAATATGCTTTATCTTTATTTCATTAAAACAATGACCCCGACAGACACCATACCTGCCCCCAAATACTTAAGCATCACATAAAAATAGCCCCAAATAAGGCTATCCCAGAAGAAAGAGGAAGGTGTGATAGATGAACTGACCACATGGTGGCAACATTTCACCACATAAATGCAAATAAACCAGCATTGGACACCGGAAATCCCCTGGATTTCAAGAAAGGACTCAGAGTAAATAAAGGCTCACTTTCTTTACAGTACTTTACTCCTTTTATAGTGCTACTTTACTTTCTCTATAGTAAAGTAAGTATTACCTAACATTCTACCAGTATGCAGATGCTAATTTTATTTTGGGGTCGAGTACGTCATTTCCCACGTATAATCTGGTTTACATGCAATGTATACTTTATTTCAACCTTTTAAAATATTCCATTAAATTTAAATTTCAATGTGTGAGGAACTTGTTGATTTTTCCCCTTGGAACAGTTAGGTTTTATTGAAGCCTGTTGTAGAGTAGGGCTGTCTCCGGAACCTATTCCAAATCTACACCCCTGCTCAACTACTCCCTCAACCCACGCTGGTGGGAGAACCCTACAGAAGCCTTCTGGACACCACAGATGTTCCTGGCATCGAAACTGCAAACAACCCTAGGGCTGGAAGAAAACTGATTATGCTTTAGTGGAAATACCTAGAGTGGAGAAATAAGGCATTCCAGTTCTCCTGACAGCTGGGCCTGAAGGGGTTTTCTAAGAGAATCTCAATTGTCTTTATTATTGACAATTAAACAATTAAGTCCACAACATTTAAAAGAACCAAGAGGTAATATTTGATTAAATTGTGACAAAGATAAAAGCAAGTGACATACTTTTTTACTAAGTATATACCTTCAGGTCACATGTTTATCTCATGTTTATGTTTAACCCGTTTTCTGAAGTCTCCTAATATGTGTACTAGTCATTCACGCACATCTATAAGAGTAATGAGTGATAACCGCTCTATTCAGGAGCACGTAGACCTGATCAAAGATGCAATTCCCTTAGAAATTAACTACCATCCTTGTATTATTCTACGGTCAGTGTGTAGGGCTCTAACCCTCTCACAGATGGGTACCCTAAGTAATTACAAAGGCAGGAAATTAGCAATGTCTTTTTAAAAAATGTTTTTATTTATTTATTTGGTTGCACCGGGATCTTCGTTGCCCCGTGCGGGATCTTCCTTGTGGCGTGCAGCATCTTTAATTGGGGCATGCGGGATCTTTTAGTTGTGGTAAGAGTCCGCACGCCGCAATTAAAAAAGGATCCCGCATGCTTCAACTAAAAGATCCCGCATGCAGCAATGTCCTTCTACAAATTCAACACTGCTGTTGGAAGAGCAATCCAACGGCTACATTTTAAAAAAATGACCAGTGGCAACATTTTGGCTTAAAAAATATCTATATCTTATCACTTAAACATGAGTTATAAAACAATAGGTGTAAAAAAGTATGTAATTAAGACTAAATTACAATTTGCATGACAAGTTAATAATGGCTCAAGAGGATGTTAGTAATGCATTCCAAGTATGCATTCCAGGGAAATAATTAGACATTAAAAAGTTATGACTGGCCATATAACACGTAACTTAGGATATGTGAGTGTCACAGTCAATTAAATATACATATGCATAAATATCTATTTATAATACATAAACCCACACATACATTTGAAATTACAGAGCAAAGAGGAAAGAAAACATACAGAATTATTCACAAAATTTTTTATTCATTAGCATCTGTGTACTCTGACCCTACTTTTACACAACATTCCAATACCAGTACTCCCAGAGAAACCGATGGAGCAAGTATAGTACAGAGACTCAAACATTATAGAGCACCACCATATATATATTTGTGAAATGATGGTATATTTTCTGGTTGCCACTGATGTTACAAAGTATTCCTAAAAAGAAACTTAAGTCTTCAGGAAAATTTGTGTTATTAGTAATTTACTGGTAGTTTGTAGGCAAACAAAAATTTTAGGATGCTTGGCCAGCCTTGTTCCATAGGTCAGTGATTTGTGGAGACATTGGAAATCTTAATCTACATGCAGGACAAATAAGTTGTAAGGAAGCTAATGTTAAGTTTGTTTTGTTTTGTTTTGTTTTTAACGTTTTCATTGGAGTATAATTGTTTTACAACGGTATGTTAGTTTCTGCTTTATAACAAAGTGAATCAGTTATACATATATCCCCATATCTCTGCCCTCTTGTGTCTCCCTCCCTCCCACCCTCCCTATCCCACCCTTCTAGCTGGTCACAAAGCACCGAGCTGATCTAACTGCGCTATGCGACTGCTTCCCACTAGCTATCTATTTTACATTTGGTAGTGTATATATGTCCATGCCACTCTCTCACTTCGTCCCAGCTTACCCTTCCCCCTCCCCATGTCTTCAAGTCCATTCTCTATGTCTGCGTCTGTCTTTATTCCTGTCCTGCACCTAGGTTTTACATGACTTTTTTTTTTTTTTTTAGATTCCATATATATGTGTTAGCATACGGTACTTGTTTTTCTCTTTCTGACTTACTTCACTCTGTATGACAGACTCTAGGTCCATCCACCTCACTACAAATAACTCAATTTCGTTTCTTTTTATGGCTGAATAATATTCCATTGTATATATGTGCCACATCTTTTTTATCCATTCATCTGTCGATGGACACTTAAGTTGCTTCCATGTCCTGGCTATTGTAAATAGAGCTGCAATGAACATTGTGGTACATGACTCTTTTTGAATTATGCTTTTCTCAGGGTATATGCCCAGTAGTGGGATTGCTGGGTTGTATGGCAGTTCTATTTTTAGTTTTTTTAAGGAACCTCCATACTGTTCTCCATAGTGCTGTATCAATTTACATTCCCACCAACAGTGCAAGAGGGTTCCCTTTCCTCCACACCCTCTCTGGCATTTATCATTTGTAGATTTTTTGATGATGGCCATTCTGACTGGTGTGAGATGATATCACATTGTAGTTTTGATTTGCATTAATCTAATGATTAATGATGTTGAGCATTCTTTCATGTGTTTGTTGGCACCCTGTATATCTTCATTGAAGAAATGTCTATTTAGATCTTCTGCCCATTTTTGGATTGGGTTTTTTGTTTTTTTGATATTGAGCTGCATGAGCTCTTTGTATATTTTGGAGATTAATCCTTTGTCAGTTGCTTCATTTGCAAATATTTTCTCCCATTCTGAGGGTTGTCTTTTCATCTTGTTTATGGTATCCTTTGCTGTGCAAAAGCTTTTAAATTTCATTACGTGCTGTTTGTTTATTTTTGTTTTTATTTCCATTTCTCTAGGAGGTGGGTCAAAAAGGATCTTGCTGTGATTTCTGTCACAGAGTGTTCTGCCTATGTTTTCCTGTAAGAGTTTGATAGTGTCTGGCTTTACATTTAGGTCTTTAATCCGTTTTGTTTATTTTTGTGTATGGTGTTAGGGAGTGTTCTAATTTCATTCTTTTACATGTAGCTGTCCAGTTTTCCAAGCACCACTTATTGAAGAGGCTGTCTTTTCTCCACTGTATATTCTTGCCTCCTTTATCAAAGATAAGGTGACCATATGTGCGTGGGTTTATCTCTGGGCTTTCTATCCTGTTCCATTGATCTATATTTCTGTTTTTGAGCCAGTACCATACTGTCTTGATTACTGTAGCGTTGTAGTACAGTCTGAAGTCCAGGAGCCTGACTCCTCTAGCTCTGTTTTTCTTTCTCAAGATTGCTTTGACTATTCAGGGTCTTTTGTGTTTCCATACAAATTGTGAAATTTGTTGTTCTAGTTCTGTGGAAAATGCCAGTGGTAGTTTGATAGGGATTGCATTGAATCTGTAGATCGCTTTGGGTAGTATAATCATTTTCCTAATGTTGATTCTTCCAATCCAAGACATGGTATATCTCTCCATCTATTTGTATCATCTTTAATTTCTTTCATCAGTGTCTTATAATTTTCTGCATACAGGTCTTTTGTCTCCTTAGGTAGGTTTATACCTAGGTATTTTATTCTTTTTTTGCAGTGGTAAATGGGAGTGTTTTCTTAATTTCATTTTCAGATTTTTCATCATTAGTGTACATGAATGCTAGAGATTTATGTGCATTAATTTTGTATCCTGCTACTTTACCAAATTCATTGATTAGCTCTAGTTGTTTTCTGGTAGCATCTTTAGGATTCTCTATGTATAGTATCATGTCATCTGCAAACAGTGACAGCTTTACTTCTTCTCCAATTTGGATTCCTTTTATTTCTTTTTCTTCTCTGATTGCTGTGGCTAGAACTTCCAAAACTATGTTGAATAACAGTGGTGAGAGTGGACATCCTTGTCATGTTGCTGATCTTAGTGGAAATGGTTTCAGTTTTTCACCATTGAGGATGATGTTGACTGTGAGTTTGTTATATATGGCCAGTATTATGTTGAGGAAAGTTCCCTCTATGCCTACTTTCTGAAGGGTTTTTATCATAACTGGGTGTTGAATTTTGTCAAAAGCTTTCTCTACATCTATTGAGATGATCCTGTGGTTTTTATCCTTCAATTTGTTAATATGGTGTATCACACTGATTGATTTGCATACACTGAAGGATCCTTGCATTCCTGGATAAATCCCACATGATCATGGTGTATGATCCTCTTAATATGCTGTGGGATTGTTTGCTAGTATTTTGTTCAGGATTTTTGCATCTATATTCATCAGTGATATTGGCCTGTAGTTTTCCTCTTCTGTGACATCTTTGTCTGGTTTTGGTATCAGGGTGATGGTGGCCACGTAGAATGAGTTTGGGAGTGTTCCTCCTTCTGGTATATTTTGGAAGAGTTTGAGAAGGATAGGTGTTAGCTCTTCTCTAAATGTTTGATAGAATTCGCCTGTGAAGCCATCTGGTCCTGGGCTTTTGTTTGTTGGAAGATTTTTAACCACAGTCTCAATTTCAGTGCTTGTGATTGGTCTGTTCATGTTTTCTATTTCTTCCTGGTACAGTCTAGGAAGCTTGTGAATTTCTAAGGATTTGTCCATTTCTTCCAGGTTGTCCATTTTCTTGGCATATAGTTGCTTGTAGTAATCTCTCATGATCATTTGTATTTCTGCAGTATCAGTTTTTACTTCCACTTTTTCATTTCTAATTCTATTGATTTGAGTCTTCTCCCTTTTTTTCTTGATGAGTCTGGCTATAGGTTTAGCAATTTTGTCTTCTCAAAGAACCAGCTTTTAGTTTTATTGAGCTTTGCTATCGTTTCCTTCATTTCTTTTTATTTCTGATTTGATCATTATGATTTCTCTCCTTCTGCTAACTATGGGGTTTTTTTGTCCTTCTTTCTCGAAGTGCTTTAGCTGTAAGTTTACGTTGTATATTTGAGATGTTTCTTGTTTCTTCAGGTAGGGTTTTATTGCTATAATCTTTCCTCTTAGAACAGCTTTTGCTGCATCCAATAGGTTTTGGGTCACCATGTTTTCATTGTCATTTGTTTCTAGGTATTTTTTGATTTCCTCTTGGATTTCTTCACTGATCTCTTGGTTATTAAGTGATGTATTGTTTAGCCTCCATATGTTTCTATATTTTACAAATTTTTTCCTGTAATTGATATCTAGTCTCATAGCGTTGTGGTCAGAAAAGATACTTGATACGATTTCAATTTTCTTAAATTTACCAAGGCTTCATTTGCGACCCAAGATATGATCTATCCTGGAGAGTGTTCCATGAGCACTTGAGAAGAAAGTGTATTCTGTTGTTTTGGGATGGAATGTCCTATAAATATCAATTAAGTCCGTCTTGTTTAATGTATCATTTAAAGCTTGTGTTTCCTTATTCATTTTCATTTTGGATGATCTGTCCATTGGTGAAAGTGAGGTATTAAATTCCCATACTATGATTGTGTTACTGTCGATTTCCCTTTTTATGTTTGTTAGTATTTGCCTTATGTATTGAGGTTCTCCTATGTTGGGTGCATATGTACAATTGTTATATCTTCTTCTTGCATTGATCCCTTGATCATTACGTAGTGTCCTTCTTTGTCTCTTGTAATAGTCTTTGTGTTAAAGTCTATTTTGTCTCATATGAGAATTGCTACTCCAGCATTCTTTTGATTTCCATTTGCATGGAATATCTTTTTCCATCCCCTCACTTTCAGTCTGTATGTGTCCCTAGGTCTGAAGTGGGTCTCTTGTAGACAGCATATATATGGGTCTTGTTTTGGTAGCCACTCAGCCAGTCTATGTCTTTTGGTGGGAGCATTTAATCCATTTACATTTAAGGTAATTATTGATATGTATGTTCCTATTACTAATTTCTTAATTGTTTTGGGATTGTTTTTGTAGGTCTTTTCCTTCTCTTGTGTTTCCTGCCTAGAGAAGTTCCTTTACCATTTGTTGTAAAGCTGGTTTGGTGGTGCTGAATTCTCTTAGCTTTTACTTCTCTGTAAAGGTTTAATTTCTCCATCAAAGCTGAATGAGATCTTTGCTGGATAGAGTAATCTTGGTTGTAGGTTTTGCTGTTTCAGCACTTTAAATATGTCCTGCTCTTCCCTTCTGGCTTGTAGAGTTTCTGCTGAAAGATCAGCTCTTAACCTTATGGGGATTCCCTTGTATGTTATTTGTTGTTTTTCCCTTGCTGCTTTTAATACGTTTTCTTTGTATTTAATTTTTGATAGTTTGATTAATATGTGTCTTGGCGTGTTTCCCCTTGGATTTATCCTGTATGGGACTCTCTCTGCTTCCTGGACTTGATTAACTATTTCCTTTCCCATATTAGGGAAGTTTTCAACTATAATCTCTTCAAATATTTTCTCAGTCCCTTTGTTTTTTCTTCTCCTTCTGGGACCCCTATAATTCGAATGATGGTTTGTTTAATATTGTCCCAGAGGTCTCTGATACTGTCCTCAATTCTTTTCATTCTTTTTTTCTTTTTTCTGCTCTGCAGTAGTTGTTTCCAGTATTTTAATCTTCCAGGTCACTTATCCGTTCTTCTGCCTCAGTTATTCTGCTATTGATCCCTTCTACAGAATTTTTGATTTCATTTCTTGTGTTGTTCATGATTGTTTGTTTGCTCTTTAGTTCTTCTAGTTCCTTCTTAAACGTTTCTTGTATTTTCTCCATTCTATTTCCTAGGTTTTGGATCATCTTTACTATCATTATTCTGAATTCTTTTTCCAGTAGACTGCCTATTTCCTCTTCATTTGTTAGGTCGGGTGGGTTTTTACCTTGCTCCTTCATCTTCTGTGTGTTTCTTGGTCTTCTCATTCTACTTAACTTACTGTGTTTGGGGTCTCCTTTTCGCAGGCTGCAAGTTTGTAGTTCCCGTTGCTTTTGGTGTCTGTCCCCAGTGGCTAAGGTTGGCTCAGTGGATTGTGTAGGCTTCCTGGTGGAGGGGACTAGTTCCTGTGTTCTGGTGGATGAGGCTGGACCTTGTCTTTCTGGTGGGCAGCACCATGTCCGGTGGTTTGTTTTGGGATGTTGTGAACTTATTATGATTTTAGGTAGCCTCTCTGCTAATGGGTGGCATTTTGTTCCTGTCTTGCTAGTTCTTTGGCATAGGGGGTGCAGCACTGGAGCTTGCTTGTCGTTGAGTGGAGCTGAGTCTTGGCATTGAGATGGAGATCCCTGGGAGATTTTTGCCATTTGATATTACATGGAGCTGGGAGGTCTCTGGTGGACCAATATCCTGAACTTGGCTCTCCCACCTCAGAGGCACAGCCCTGATGCCTGGCTGGAGCACCAAGAGCATGTCATCCACACGGCTCAGAATAAAATGGAGAAAAAAGGAAAGAACGAAAGGAAAAGATGAAATAAAATTAAAAATTATAATAAATAAAATAAAGTAAAATAAAATTAAAAAGTTATTAATACAAAAAATGAAAAAAAATTAAGTAATTTTTTTAAAAAAAGAAGAGAACAAGCAAACCAAAAATCCAATCCACCAATGATAACAAGTACTGAAAACATTCCAAAAAAAAACCCAAAAAACGAAAAACAGACAGATAGAACCCTAGGACAAATGGTAAAAGCAGAGCTATACAGACAAAATCACACACATAAGCATACACATACAGACTCACAAAAAGAGAAAAAAATATATATATATCATTGCTCCCAAAATCTACCTCCTCAGTTTGGGATGATTCGTTGTCTATTCAGGTGTTCCACAGATGCAGGGTGCATCAAGTTTATTGTGGAGCTTTAATCCACTGCTTCTGAGGCTGCTGGGAGAGATTTCCCTTTCTCTTCTTTGTTCGCACAGCTCCTGGGATTCAGCTTTGGATTTGGCCCTGCCTCTGCGTGTAGGTCGCCTGAGGTCGTCTCTTCTTCGCTCAGACAGGACGGGGTTAAAGGAGCAGCTGCTTCGGGCGCTCTGGCTCACTCAGGTCAGGGGGGAGGGAGGGTACGGATGTGGGGCAAGTCTGCAGCGGCAGAGGCCAGCGTGACGTTGCACCAGCCAGAGGCGCGCCATGCGTTGTCCCGGGGAAGTTGTCCCTGGATCCCGGGACCCTGGCTGTGGCGAGCTGCACAGGCTCCCCGGAAGGGAGGTGTGGATAGTGACCTGTGCTCGCACACAGGCTTCTTGGTGGCGGCAGCAGCAGCCTTAGCGTCTCATGCCCGTCTCTGGAGTCCGCGCTTTTAGCCGCGGCTCGCACCCGTCTCTGGAGCTCCTTTAAGCAGCGCTCTTAATCCCCCCCCCCTCGTGCACCAGGAAACAGAGGCAAGAAAAAGTCTCTTGCCTCTTAGGCAGCTCCAGACTTTTTCCCAGAATCCCTCCCAGCTAGGTGTGGCGCACTGGCCCCCTTCAGGATGTGTTCACGCTGCCAACCCCAGTCCTCTCCCTGCGCTCCGACGGAAGCCCGAGCCTCAACTCCCAGCTCCGCCCGACCCGGCGGGTGAGCAGACAAGCCTCTCGGGCTGGTGAGTGCCGGTCGGCCCTAATCCTCTGTGCGGGAATCTCTCCGCTTTGCCCTCCGCACCCCTGTGGCTGTGCTCTCCTCCGTGGCTCGGAAGCTTCCTCCCTCTGCCACCCGCAGTCTCCACCCGTGAAGGGGCTTCTAGTGTGTGGAAACCTTTCCTCCTTCACAGCTCCCTCCCACTGGTGCAGGTCCCATCCCTATTCTTTTGTCTCTGTTTTTTCTGTTTTCTTTTGCCCTACCCAGGTACGTGGGGAGTTTCTTGCCTTTTGGGAGTTCTGATGTCTTCTGCCAGCGTTCAGTAGGTGTTCTGTAGGAGTTGTTCCACATGTAGAAGTATTTCTGATGTATTTGTGGGGAGGAAGGTGATCTCCACCTCTTACTCTTCCACCATCTTGAAGCTCCTCCTAAGGTTAAGTTTTGTGTTGCAGACCTGTTGTAGGGAGAAGACGGGGAAAGGACATAAAAATTTTGTACAGGGAAATTTTATTTGTTGGCAGTAAGAAGCACACACATATAAACATTGGTATTCTCATCACTTACTAATATTATATATGTATTGCCACATAATTATAATTAAGTAAATTATAATTTTTATCTTGTGTTATTTACATTATAAAATAAAATTATCACTTACCTCTTAAATTTCATAAAATTGCTGTGAAATCTCAAAAGATGTAATAATTTTTGTCTCCATAGCACGTGCTTCTCACCACTTGGTGGCGCTATTCTGAAAGTTCCCCCCCTTAATTTTTAAAGGATGTCTATTTAGTGTTCTTTTCAGTGTATCCTATGAAAGAGCAAAAATAAATAAATAATAAATAAAAATTATTTACTTTAATGTAATGAATATAGATTTTAACTGACTTACATGAAAAATTTCCTTATTGCTCATGGAGCTCCCACACATTCTAGAGCCGAGATTACAAAGAGATGAAAAATACCTGATCCTCAAATGAACCATTATGGGAAATAAACGCATAATGTCTATAATGTTAACAAAATTCAAGAAGTCGATGTAAAAGCATGTAAATTAGAGATACAAGATAAATTCCCAAAAAGATAAAAAGAGGTAAAAAATTCAAGATAATTCTCACTGGGGATTAGGAAGAGGGAGTGGGTGATACTTTGATAACACAGAGAAAAAAGGAAGTAATTTAACTTGCAGTATAGGTTTCCTCCTCTCTTTCAAATAATCTATATAGCTTTTTCCCCTATCATGAACTGCTCAACATTAGCATCATCTTGCTCTTAAATTTACATAAAGAAATAAACCTAAAGTAATTGGGAAAAATAAAAATAGTCAATGAATCTGCCCTAAGTGTAATCATGACTGTGTAATAAGGAATATTTGGGTGAGAAACTTTAGTTAATTATTTATGAGGTAATATTATATGACGAAAGAGTAGATGCCATGAAGGAATAAAAGGAAATTTTCAAAAATGTATGACCAGTGTTCATTATGTACAAATGTCTGAACCAGCTGGACCTCAAACACTGTATGATGTTCCTCTATACTCATGTTTACCTGGAGTAGGCTGTTTGTTATCTTAAATGCACTCTTAATGACTAACCTTGTTTGATGCAGTTTAGGGTGAGGCACAAGAAAGTTTAACTAGAAAAAATAATTAATTTAACTGTTCTGTGGCAACTATTAGAGAACCAATCTTTTACCTAATTACAGACCAGTTAAGATAATTTGGGCTACACGTAACATGCAAACCAATTCATGGTGACCCAAACAAAAAGGATATGTGTTGGCCTGCATAACAGGCAGTCCAGGGTTGAAAAATCTCTCTCTTCTATTATGTCATTAAGGACCTGTGCTCTCAGTCTCTCCATTCTGCCATCAAGAGCTTAAACCTAAACCAGCTTCCAACCTCCTGGTTTTAAGGTGGTCACCAGTACAGATCAAAGCCACATGTTTCCTTGTTCATGACCAGCTCAAGAGAAAGAAAACACCTCTTTCCTAACTGCACAACATAATTCCATTCTATTGGACTAATTGGGCCCCTTAGGTTATTACATGCCCATTCCTAAACCAATCACTGTCACCAGGGGAATGCAATGCACTAGCTGGCTTATGCCTGAGTTCCTGACACTTAGAAGAGGAGAGGGATTTTCATGATTGCCCTGGACCTCTCAAGCTTTACTCTTAGATTTAAACAATTTGATAAAGTGCATGGCAGCTACAATGGGTGTTGAGGGATACACAGATGTTTGGAAGTTGAACAGCAATCGTGACTCCCCCACAGAATAAAACACCATCCAGCTTAAACTGACTACCATTCATACCCGATATTTACCATCTCAATACTGAGTCAATATCTTTTAATATGTTTTTGCTTAGAAAAGGACTTTCCTTTGAAGGATCTTCTCAATAAAAGGTTGCCACCTGAGCATATCCTTTTATAATATAGAGACAGATAAAATATACATCCAATTTGATGAATAGACATGAAGAAAATATTTAACTCTCAAAGTAGTACAGATATTTAATTCTACTCTATACATACATCATGTATTTATTGTGTGCAACTTTTTTCCCAAATATTTAGCTGTTATATTAACTATGCTTTCTAGTTAAACTTTCTTGTGCATCACCCTAAACTGCATCAAACAAGGTTAGTCATTACGAGTGTATTTAAGATAATAAACAACCTACTCTAGGTAAACCTGAGTTTGGAGGGGCATCATTTTGAGGTCCAGCTGGTTCAGACATTTGCACATAATGAGCACTGGTCATATTTTTTTTTAATTTCCTTTTTATTCCTTCATTGCATCAACAATTTCTTCATATAATATTTGTTCATAAATAGTTAACTAAAATTTCTCACCCAAATATCTCCTTATTACATGGTTATGATTACACTTAGAGCAGATTCATAGACTGTTTTTATTTTTCTCAATTATTTTAGGTTTATTTCTTTATGTATATTTAAGAGCAAGAAGATGCTAATGTTTAGCACTTCATGATAGAAAAACAAAAACTATATAGATTTGAGAGAAAGGAGGAAACCTATACTACAAGTTAAATTGCTTCTTTTTTTCTTTGTATTATCAAAGAATCCCCCACTCCCACTTCCTAATCCCCAGCAAGAATCATCTTTAATTTTTTACCTCTTTTTTTCTTTGGGGGAATTTATTTTGTATCTCTAATTTACATGCTTTTACATCGACTTCTTGACTTTTTGTTAATGTTATAGACATTATGCATTTATTTCCCATAATGTTTCAACAGAGGATCAGGCATTTATCATCTCTTTCTATTTATTGACTGTAGTATGTGTGGGAGCTTCATAAGCAATGAGGAAATTCTCCACGTCATTCTGCTAAAATCTATATTTATCTCTCATTGGTACTTCACAAAGGGAACATTTGGCTTTATCACCATTCAGCATGAGGTACTGTATTAGGTATTTATTTTTAACGGTAACTGAGTAGCCCAATGCTGGCTGTGTGATGGTTTGTCTAAGGTCCATGGTCTAGTTGGCTGTGACTCTTAAAGAAATTTGTTCAGGGCTATTCAACCATTATGCCTGTCGTACCTGGACTTTTTCATTCAGTTGAAGCTCCAAAGCTGAAAACAAAGAGGATAATTCTTCCCAATTTTAAAAGAGGCCTCAGAGAATCTGTGCTGAACTTGCTAAGTGATGACCTAAAAATAGACACCTTAGCCCATCACCCATACAAGGGTATGTAAGAGGTAGTGAGGAGAATGATTCAAGGATGACAAAGAAAACAGAGTTTTGGAGAGAATTTTCAGAGGGCCAGGCAATCTTCCAGTCCTTTGAGGTAGGGACTTCTTACCCATTTCAAAACAAGTAGGAAGGATGTAACCCAACCAGCTGGAGAACTTGATCTTGGGTTTCTAGAGTTCATGGGGTGCTGGAGCTGGTGGCTAATTCTCAGTTGGAGATGTGTTAATGTTAAAAATCCATCAGGAAGTATCTTGACACATGAATGATGGGCGTGGGAAGCACATATGCATTGCCTGTAGGCCACAATGACCCGGTGAGATCCCCAAATGGTGGGACATGAATTGTTTTCAGAAGGATCCAGCAGAAAAGTTTGAAATGTTCTGGGAGATAGAAGCCAAATCAGCAGGAAGGAATGACCTTTCTATCCTCTGTGTGGTTATGTCACTGGTAAATACACAGATTCATTTATTGCATTTTGACTTTGACTTTTAGGGATTCCATTTTCAAATTTAAATTAGTTTTTTAGTTATTGAAATATATAAATAGTTGAAAAATCAAATCTATGAAACAAAGATTTTCAGTGAAGTCTAGTTGTCATCTGATCTTTTTCTTTTATGTCCTGCTCCTGCATCCAGATAGATGGATTGATAGATAGATAAAGATAATAGATAGATCTATAGATATAAATAGGTCTCTATATATAAACACACATTTATGTTATATATATCATATATACACACATAATACACACACATATGCACTTGCACGCGCGCGCGCGCACACACACACACACAGAGATTTTATAGCTACATAGTACTGCATAGTACTCCACTGTGTGGATATACCATAGTTTATTCAACCATTTCTGATTGATAGATAGTTTTGTTTTCCCCATTACAAATAGTAGGTAATACTCAGAGAGGGAGGGAGATGAGTCTGGGAACTAGGAAACAGAATGTGTAAGGCTTTGAAAGCCATAGTAACAGTTTTGGAATTTATTCTAAGGACATCCACAGCCACTGAAAAGTTTTGAGCAGAGGACTAACATGCTATGCTATTTGTTTTGTCTAGGACTGTGTGAACTGAAGAAGAGAGGCCCAGGAAGGTGACTACTGCATGAATTGCAAAGTTCTCTGTTAGGAAGATCATTTCTATTAATGAAATATGTCCTTTGCTTACCCTGAAGCCTACAGTTTTAAATAATTTCCTAGGAAAGCAGATTGATATAGCCAACTAGAGTCTGCAAGATATTTAAAACTAGGTTTCCAAGATTAAGATTTTAAGTTTATATTGCCTGGTCCCAGGGCATATATTTATTTAACATTTCAGATTATATAAAAAATCCCATACAGATTATAAATTAAGGAAATGCAGAGTAATTTCTGTATGTACACAAAGACTGAAATCTGAAATAGCTTTGTGTTCAATGAGAGTCCTGAAGGTCATTTAGTTTTTCAGAATCTGTAAAGCTTTTCCCAAACCATGCCATTAGCTCTCCTGTGGTACTACACATTAGAGCTAATAACGCAGTTACAACTTATGTAGTTAAACAGTGACATTGCTTACTTCCTCCAGAAGTTCTTCTTTTTAGACATACAGTCATCTTCATTGTACAGTTGTATGGATTCACATTGCTGCAGCCAAAGTAAAATTATCAATATAAATTCTCTGTCTTAGTAAATGCCAGATTTTCTATCAATTAACCAAATACTGAATTTCATTAAAGCTCTAACCTATTTTAAAAGAGTATGTAGTGTTTCCAGGCAAAGACTCAGGTTCTTTTTTTCTTTTTTTAAGTGACTTAAAGAACAAAGGTTTTTTGTTTTTGTTTTTTTGTGGTGCGCGGGCCTCTCACTGTTGTGGCCTCTCCCATTGCGGAGCACAGGCTCCGGACGCGCAGGCTCAGCGGCCATGGTTCACGGGCCCAGCTGCTCCGCGGCATGTGGGATCTTCCCGGACCGGGGCACGAACCCGTGTCCCCTGCATCGGCAGGCGGACTCTCAAGAACTGCGCCACCAGGGAAGCCCGGTTTCTTTTTGGTTGTTGTTTCCTTTTGTTCTCTTCTTGTTTGTTTTGCCATCTTTTGCCTTGTGAAATGTGTATAAATTCTCTTTCTCTAAAAACTAAAACAGTTATATTTTAATGTTCTAGCTACAAATAATAAATCTTATGGGATTCCTGGTAGATGAAGTAAACCTTTATACTACAGAGGAGGAGAAGGAGAAGGAAGGGGAAGAAGAGGAGGAGGAGGAAGAGGAAGAAGAAGAAGGAGGAAAAGGAGAATATGTGGCCACCATATTCATGGGTGGCCTTGAAAGATATTTTGGATGAAAATCTTCTCAAGGGGAAGATCAACAAGGAGTGTACCTGCTCATCTAGTTTGTGTGAGAAGTGGCCAAAAGTGAGACTATGTATAGGTTCCTAGGCAGTAACCAAACAGATGAACTTCTGGTCAGGACATTGGAAAGGACCAAAAGTTCAGAAATAAGAAGGTATGGGGTAGAGGTATATGTCTGGACATATGGAATGGACAGAAAGTATAAATATTTTGTAGCAATTTTAATGCCCATCAAAAAACATGCACCACAGAAAAGGTCCTGGATAACTAAGTACACAAAATTACTTGACCAACAGATATTAGCTAATCTCATTATCAGCAACTTCAGACTTAGCATAAAGGGTATATTAAAGGAATGGTCACAGTGGCATAGATGGAGGTTATGGATGTCTCAAGCACATGGACTCACTTACCAAGCCCTATGTAGCTACTTCTGCTTCTGAACATGTAACTTGTTCAGTAACAGAGACCAACTCTGTGCATCTGATTGTTGAAAACAAGTCTCCATGTGTTTCTCATACGTTTGAAGGCTTTACCAGCAGAGGCACTGGCCACTTTTGTTCAGGACTATCTTTTCAAGGATGTTTATAGTGAATAGACTTTGAAGACAGAGGTCGTGTCTTCCCCTGGAGTTAAGGGGCAGGTTTGTTTACTATCCACTGTTATAGTGATAGCACCTCCTTCTGGGGAAAAGATACAAACCTACTTCCCATTATAAAATATCTGGGTTCCCTAAGGTTGGGGTTCCTGTCCTGTCCAACTCACTGCATGTGTATTCCTCTTCACAAACCCCTTTTGGGAAATGGGGCTGGAGCAAAGATGATGATACTCTCACTACTGCTGTTGCTGTACATAATAAAGGGCCTGTTTTCTCTGATTCAGGAGTCTCATGTCTTCTGGCAAAATCTATGAAACTATGGCAGGCTAATGTAGTTTGTAAATAGAGTAAAATCTCAACTCTTTCACAGTTCTTGACAACAATATGTCACTATTACTTGAGGAGACCAATAGACCAGTTGGAACATGTTGACTACGTTGGCCCCTTCCATTCTAGAAAGGCCAACAGTCCTTCCCTCTTAGAGGAATAGATGCCTACTCTGGGTATGGATTTGCCATTGTTACCTGCTTAGTTTCAGTGAGCACCAATATTTCAGGGTTTATGGATTTCATATGGCATAGCATCAGATCAGGTAACCTACTTTGTGGTGAAAGAGGTATGAGAGTGGGCCCATGACTGTAGAATCCAATAATTATATCACATACCAAACCATCCAGAAGCAGCCAACCTCACAGAATGCTGGGACAGCTTTAAAGGCTCAGTTTCAGCACCAGTTCAGAGGCAATTCTCTGAAAGTATGGCATGCCACACTTTGGTATGTATTAAATTAGAGGCCTCAGTATGGCGTTTTGTCCCCAATAGAAAAATACAAAGATTTGAGGACCAGAAGGTAGAAGTAAGAGTGACCATATATAGCATCTCTCCCAAATACCCAATGGGTATTTTGTGCTTCCCATCCTACAGCTCTGGGCTGTGCAGAAATGGAGCTCTTGAAAGCCAAAAGGATTATACTGTTATCAAGGTCATCAACAAAAATTCCATTATATTATAAGCTACAGCTGCCACCAAGACGCCTTGTCCACCAGGACTCCTCGTGTCCAGAGACCAGCCAGCAGACAAAAATAGAAATTTCCATGCTAACAAGGGTAACTGACTCTGAGTGGCAGGAACTGGTGAGGCTGCTTTTACACAATGGGGGCAAGAAGGAACACATGTGGAACCCAACTTATCCACTTGGGTACCTCCTAGTACTCCCTTGCTCCACTGAACAGATATATGCAGCAACTCAGGCCTGATAAGGGCATGATCATCAAGCATTCAGACCCTCAGGACACCACCAAGTAAGTAATCAAGATATGCTGAGGGGATAGCTGAGGGCTTTAGAATGGATCATATAGGTGGAAAAAGATGAGAACCAATGAGATCAACCACCATGACCAAGGCTCTAGTTCACCCTATAAATTTCTCTTTTAAGTTTCCCCTCAGGAAGACAGATCCATGGGAACCATGGAGGAGCTCCTCCCCAAATAAGTGTGGAGAAGTAAATCTGTGTAGAGCAAGTGCTAAACTGTGGCAGCCATGAAAATGGACCATTCAAATATCTTGCTGAATGAAGTGTAATTGATTGGTGGCCCAAGCTGTTACATTAGGAATCCACCAACATGACTGTGCTGAGGCCACACTTCCCACATGCTGCTTCTAGCCAAAGACTGAACACACAAGGAACTCCTCTGATGGAAAACTTTGGCTCAAAACCTCCCATTGCCTTAGCTGAAATTTTCTTCAAACTGCAGTGCAAGACCCTCCTTCCTTCCTTCTCTCCTTCACAGAATTCAGAACTACGTTAGAGTCAGAAGGCTTTCCCCACCTTCTCCAGCCCCTTTTCATTTGTCCCTCACAGATGTTTTCTTCAGTATAGTTCTTGCACATCTAACCCCATCTTGCCTTCTGCCCTTAGAGGACCCAAACGAACACAGACGCATCATTAATAAGTACATCCAGAATAAAAGACTTTATATTAAGTAAGCCACTATGAATAGTGTCAACAGTGACCTCCATTAGCTCTGCTAGATGTAATCATCAGGAATGCTGTGAATATGCGTCAGAAATAGAAGCTGAGTACTCTACCTTACAGCAATTCTATAACTCAAAAGTGACACTGTATTGCAATTTTCTTGAGGTCAGAGCCAAGATTAAACTTTCTGTGATCAAGAAGAACTGTCCTCAAACACTCTTTTTGAATGTTGAATGAATTTGGAGATTACCATTTGTGGTAGACTTGATAACATTTCTTAATTAATTTGACCTAAAATTACAAGGCAAAACTATAAGTACTGATATCAGTACTTATACGCAAAATTTACACTGCAGGAGTGTCATTTGGATGACAACTAATATTGTTTGAACCATAAGTAAGGTCAAGCTGCTTTATACACCACCTAGGTTGTCAAAAGTTAAGATAAAAAGAAATACCTCCACTACCACACAATTTTGAAAGAGATATACTTTTCAAGCTCAACCTAAGTTCTAATAGTTCCAGGTTCAAAGGAAATTTCCATGTTTCAAAATTCATTTAGCTACGTAAGTGAGGAGCTTCCACCTAACCTGCAACTGAAAAGGAATAATCTGAAATGTAATGACATACTAAAAGGCAAATGTCTAGAGAAGAATCTAACGGAATTCTATAAGTGCCTTTCATGTGCTCAAGGATTAATATCAGTATTTGGCAGAATTTAGCTCTGTGAAAAGATATTTTCAAAGATAAAATAATAAAATCTCATTACTGATCAGCATTGTGATGAATACTTGCAATTGATTTTGATGATGGGAAACACTGACTTGGAACACAATTAGTGAATATTATTCCTAAAGGAGAATTCCACTTTTCTGATTAATATGCTTATATTACCAAAAATTGTCTTCAATTATTATGTTTTGAATGTCATCAATGGAATCCTGATTTCTCACTTGTTATTTAATGTCCTCTATAATAGTCTCAATTTTGCCTCTTGGCCCACAAAGCCTAAAGTATTTATTAGCTGATCCTTTCCAGTGTAGGTTATGAGTATGAAAGGTTCAAAAACAGAAACCGTATGCAAAGCCTTGATTGTTTTTCCTTGCATTTGATATTAATTAAATATACTCTATTTTCCAGAGTGTTATTTGAGAACAATTCTCTGATGCCTTCAAATACAAACATGTTTGCAGCAAAGCAGATATGTGAGGGGAAAATGTCGATGAGGAATTTTGAATGATGCCATTTAGATTTTCACAACCCAGTTTCCTTAATCTTATACTGCCTGAAGTCATCATTTGTGGCTTGACATAAGACAAAATTATTTGAAATTGTTCAACATGCTCCATTATAGTAGTATTCTTAATGATATCAGATGCACTATTAATCTAATTTGTAAATTGTACTGGTACCTAAAATGTTTTACCTGTATTTAAGTTTCAAAATACAAGAATATACCAATAACTGTGATCTAGGGTAAAATATATGACTATGCAGAAATTATATGTTTGGGCAGTGCAGGAAGCTATTTACAGATTCTACCTGCCTTACTCTGTGGTCATCCCCTGTGGCATACCCAGATATTTTCATAAGCTGGCAAGAAAAACACTGGGAGTGAGATAAATATGCAGTTTATACTCAACAGAAAATGTAATGAAAATATTAAATGTACTTGTGCTCACATTAATAATCTTTAAGATTCAATGTTAAAACTATAGTGCCACTAATAATGAAGTTTTTAAAAAATATGCACACCCAAAATAAAGCTTTAAATGAAAAATAATGAATATTAGTTATATTACTCTTCAGAACGGAATTTCAAGAGTGTTATTAAAATTATAAAACAAATTAGACCCAGTTTGTTAATGCTTTTTTTAAAAAACTATTTTAGAAGATAAATGCTTTGTTAGAATTCATTCATCTCAAACTTATTCCTTCCGCATGCTAATTAATAGAACAGGATCATGGTTTTGTTAATTAAAATACGATACCTCAGGGAATTGAAATTAATTTTGAAGTCCTAATAGATACTCTCATATCAATAAATCTCCCAGATGTTTTGTTAGCATTATATGAAAGTGGATAAAGGCACTCTTAGCTTGACTTTGGAGAAAGTGAGAGGGAATTATCCATTTTAGCTAATCACAATGCATGAGGTAGATTAATGTAGTTTTTCATTAAGATTAATCTCCATGGATATGTTAGAAATTTCAGAATAAGCTTTCAAACACTATATATCTAAGTCTTTTGTTCAAATGAGATTCAGTTTAATAGTTACTGAAAGCTGTAACCATCTGGCAGATGTTTTCTGGCCTATGTGAAATGAGTTGAGGGGCTCATTTCTGTTTCCAATGAACACATGTCCAGGTCACCAGAAATACCACCACAATTTGCACCCTAATTAGCAATCTCAAGCGTGTTGTGGGCTGCATGGTAATGGAACATGGGCTACTCTCCAAATTTGGAAATGAATCTATTCAGATACAAATAGAAATGCCCTTGTAGGGTCAGCATCAAGAGAGCTTGCGTTTCTGTGTAGTGTAAATTTCAAAAACAAAAGATTGGGGTTTTTTTCTGGCTTTAGGTATTCATTTGACATTTTCTCTGAAAAATTCTTCTTTTTCACTAGCAATTTTTTGATATAATATAGAGTAAAGCATATGTCATTATGGTTCTTAACATTTTAAGGAAAACAGACCCTTCTGAGAATCTGATAAAAGCTACAAGAGCTTACCCCATAAAATTAATTGATGGATATATACCAACATTTATATACAACGTCAAAGACTTTACAGAATAATGTTATCCTAAGATAAGGGAAAGATCTTAGAAACTATGACCAAGATTTTCACTGTGATGTGTAGACTAAATCCAATAAAGAAGTTTCTTCATTACAATAATAGGCCCAATAAAAATACATGGTAAGAATTTTTAAATAAAAAGATTCGATACAATTGTCACTTCTTTCATATGCTAGTTGGAATGGTACCCCCCAAATTCCAACATTTTCTTAGGTTGGTAGTTCTCTAACGTCTGAGGCTATATTTCTATAAATATATTTGTTTGGTCCTATAGGCTATACATTAACTACAAGTCACTGCCTTTTACATGAGGCCTTCCATTTTGTTTATAACTATCAAATACCTGCTCTAAAAGATTAAATGCAATGTCCTTGACCTGTGAGAGAATAATTACACAAGTATGAAAATGAAATTCAGGAGAGAAAACAAGAATTTTCTTTGTACATCAAATTTATATAATATTAAGGCGGGTATACGCCACTTGAAAAAATCTGTTCGTTTAAGTCAACTAATCTGTATTGAGTTAGAAAGAGACATAAACAGGATAGAAGGGGTTGCTGTCCTTTTAACACAATGAGTGAGAGATGAACATGTGGAAACAAGCAGCTCTAGTACAGCATGGGATAAGCCATGGGGGGGAGCAACAAGATGGGACAGTAGTTCTTAAGAGGTAAACCTGGGTGATGCTCAGGGTCGCTGGACCTAGAGCTCCTGGAGGGCCACATGTGTGTTTTGTTTGATTCTAATTCTTATGTCCAGCGTGATGACTGGCCAGCAGAAAGTCACGTAATAGAGATTTTGTGTTGAAAATTCAATTTGTCATGGAGTTGATGATGGTGGTGGTGGTGTGTACGTACAACTTATAAAACATCAGAGCTTTTTGAACAATCAATATGTATAGTTATTTATACATGTTTTACAAAATGTGTTATACAAATCGAAATATTAGGACTAATATTATGAATTTGAGAGTTGATAGAAATTAGAGTGCACATGTAGATCAGATTGTTCAGGGAGAGAGTATAGAATGAAACACACAAAAAAAGGACCAAGGATGCAGCATAGGTAACACCAAAATTAGAAGTTAGGTAAATGCAAGAAGGCCCTCAGGGTCATAAAAGCAAAACCAGGAAGAAATAATATCAAATAAGTCAAAGAAGGAAAGTGTTTTGAAACAAGCAAAAACCAGATTGCGCTTGTCTAGGTAGAGAATGGCGGGTAGTGGGTGGGGAGAAGAAGCTGAGAAGGCAAATAATGATGTTTATTTCAGGAAGCTTTTATTCAAACAAAGGAGACAAAGACTCTGGCATTGCAACTGACACAGACACCAATGAGAGAAATATGCTCCAGATTTTCCTTCATGTGACACATGGATTCCTGCCCAAAGGATTTCACACAGATTTAAGAACTCTCTGCCAGGAAGGGGAGGTCAAATAAACATTACAGTGAATTATGAGAAATGGTTTCTGGAATCACCTTTCCTCTAGGTTTATCTGCCCTAATTACTTGTAAAATGTGCCTGAGGCTAAGGAAATGAAGCACCTGAGACCTGGAGACTTTTTGCAACTCTGTAGCACTGTCATTCTTTTTTTTTTTTTTTTAACTTTAATTAGCCTTCTGAGGAGCAACTTAGAAAGGCCAATGTACCATTTCTCAGATAATTCCTGGTTATAAAGAATATAAAATATGAGGGGAAAAATTAAACACAGATGACATAGAAGCCCTTAACTCGATTTCCTTATTTACAAATACTTGCAGCCAAATACAACTACAATGTTCACTTTCCTTCCTTGCCATTGTTTTGTTTATTTCTACTTCACTTAAATAATTGGTTTTGTTCTGTGACTTCTCTTGTGCAGTAATGCATGCGAATATAAATGAATTAAATCAGCCAAAGAATAAAATTAGATGATAACATGTGATTCCTTCCCTCTGCGTTTTTTGCTAAACAGAACAATTTTTAAAACTGAAAACTCTCAAATTTAGCTTTTCCCCTTTGTTTACTTTAAACTAATAGAGGGTCTAATCCTCTCCTTTCTTCTGGCACACTAACCAAAGGGACAAGGTGGGCCTCTGTGAGATCCCCTATGGCCTCCTACTTTGTAATCTCATTTTAGTTACAAACTCAAGAAAACGCTGTTTTGGAAATCCTGCCATTTGGGAAAACATGAATGGAACTTGAGAGCAGAGCATTATGCTAAGTGAAATAAGCCAGACAGAGAAAGGGAAATTCTGTATGATATCACTTAGATGTGGAACTTGAAAAACCTGAATTCATAAAAACAGAAAGTATCATGGTGGTTACCAAGGGATGGGGGTAGGGTGAGGGGGAGAACTGGGGAGATGCTGTTTAAGTGTACAAACTTGGAAATAGTAGATAAATAAGTCCTGGAGAGCTAATGTACCGTATAATGATTATAGTTAACAATACTGTATTATAATATTCAAAGTTGCTAAGAAACTAGATCTTAGTTGTCCCCACTGCAAAAATAGAAATGATATTTGTGTGACATGAAAGAGGTATTAGCTAAGGCTTTGCTGGTAATCAGACTGCAATATATACACATATCAAATCATCATTTTATATACCTTAAACTTGCACAAAGCTTTATGTCAATTATATTACAATTTAAAAACATTTAATAAAGATGATTATTTGAGGAAATAAAACGGTTTGGAACTCTTTTTCCCTCACTCTTTCTTTAAGCTCTTGGTGACAGAGTGACTTAAGGCTTTCTGTGTAACTGGATAGGCAGAGTTCACACTTCCACCTACCCGGGCAAAATTACAGATCCCTTCTAGACCCAGCAGAGGCATAAAAAGGCAATATTCATACAATAACTGGACAGGTTACGGTTGCTTATTAATTCAGTAAATAGCTCAGTAAATACCGTTCTCTTGGTAAATGTAACAGGGTGATCACAGAGACCCAAAAGAATCGACAAATGCCAGCTCTTAAGGAGGATGAAACGAATCTTTAGTCTGGGAGGTGGGTCACGTTCTACTCTTTCTCACTTTCACTTTCCTAAAGAACTGTTTGTATCTGATCGCATGTTTGTTTAATGAAGTGTCTGGCTTTAAATGAGTTAATGACCCTTTGTTTGCAGAGCAAACTAGGCAATGCTGGTTCTTACGTGAATAGCAAGCTGACCATTGCTTCATTTCTCCTTAATTGTAATATCGTTTGAAAGCTTTATGCCACTAATATATTAGAAGTGATTTTGAGAGAATATTAAGATAATTAATATTAAGAAAATTTTGAAAGCAGATTAAATCAAAGCTCCTCTGTTTGGGGCTTCCCTGGTGGCGCAGTGGTTGAGAGTCCGCCTGCCTATGTAGGGGACACGGGTTCGTGCCCCGGTCCGGGAAGATCCCACATGCCGCGGAGCGGCTGGGCCCGTGAGCCATGGCCGCTGAGCCTGCGCCGGAGCCTGTGCTCCGCAGCGGGAGAGGCCACAGCAGTGAGAGGCCCAAGTACAGCAAAAAAAAAAAAAAAAAAAAAAAAGCTGCTCTGTTTGAAAGGAGAGAAGAGGAGTCCAAAGTCTCTCTGCCCAGCCTCACATACACCCCTGGCTGCACTCTGCATCCCACACCCTGCCCCTCACACTCAGAAGCCCCTGAGGCCTGCTCTTGGAATGTGAGGATTTCCCGAGACAAAGTCAGAAATTCATTGATCTAGACTATTACCTTCTCACATTCCTTTCCTCTCCTAACTTTGGTTATTTTATGACTCATAATCACCTTCAACTGTAGAGCAATCAAAGAACAACTGGAACCGAATTTTGTGAAAAACATACACAGCACTTGTAAAACAGAGAGAAAATTACTCGCCTTATCAATTTACTGCGATTAACTAAATTAAATTAAATATATTTAATTTCTCTCATAGCATCTGATACAAAGATAATAAGGGTATAAAAATTAATAAATAAAAACCTCAGTTAAATAGAGGGGCAGCTCTCATGCTCTTCCATGATAGCAGAGCCCAGCAGGAAGAAGAAAGACTCCCTCTTCTTGCCCGGCAAGAAGCTTAGTCAGTGAGAGACAGTCACACATCAGAGTATGAAAAGCCATGGACTGTTTGTTTACTGTAGCCCTCCCAACTTCCTTTTCCCTCTATAATAGAGCTGTCCTCTCCATTCATGCTAGGGACTTACTTCCACATGGCTCACCATAGTTGCAGACCCCAAACTGCAATTCTTTGCTGATCCTGAATAAACTCTTTTTCTGCTGGAAAAATAACTGGTAGTCTATTTGTTTTAGGTGAACAAGACCATGTGAATTTCCTTCCTTCCCCTTACCTCCTTCAAGTATTCCCTTTTTCAAATGAACCAAGGACTCTAGTGATGCCCTAGATTTTTTAAAAGAAGAAATTTTATTTAAAGTCATGATTTCTGCAGTGAAAATCATTTTCTCTGTGTGTTTCTCCAAACAGGGCAATAAGTATTCTAAATAAGGGCTATAGAAAATGGAATTCTCTGATGGTGGACCTGAAGCATCTTGATGGGGACAGCTCCCACCTGTTGAATTCCATCAGTGTGTCCTTAGCGATGCAATGAAATTTAAACTCATAGTAGCTCCCTTTTAGGGGTTAGTGTTGCATTATTAACAAAAGATACCAATACTGGCGTCTTTTTACTCAAACAGAAGGCAGCAACCCATGGCTTAGCAGGTGGTACAGTGCACAGTGTTGCCATATCTAATGAAGGCCATACATATTATAGATATGGCAGATTTGTATATTGATTACAACAATTTTTCTAACAGATGAGAGTAAAATCCCAGTTCTAACAAAATCACAAAAGGGTCTCAAGGTAGGGGTTTCATGACAGGTATTTCCCTTTTGTCCCTAAAAATCCATTCTCTATCCATCTCCACCTATCCCTACCTTGCTCTCTACTCAGAAAAACTGATTTGTTTGTTCTACAAAATAGAAGCCCCTGTCTTCTTGTTGGAGTTTAGCCAGAGACGAGCCGGGAGATGGGAAGGTCAAGGGAGGGAGAAATCAGAGTAGCTATATTCCTTTTACATACCTCTCATGTCAGCCAACCCCACCCACCTCTGTCTTTCTGGGTTCTTGTTGTAAGTCACACACTTGTCCCTTTGGGGCTGACTAGTAGACTGAGGGGTATTCGTCCTAGGTCACCACACCTACAAATTTAGAAATAATGGCTTTGTAAATAAATAAATAAATAAATATTTCTGATCTTGTTCTATTTTGAAAGTGCTTCTGTTTCCTCTTGGTACCCTGACCGCTGGGGGTCCCTTCCTCATTCATATACAAGCAGTGCATGTATTGGCCCTTCTTTGTGCTCATGCTCCAAATTCAGGGCCTTGGGTCCACTGATATGTGCCTCTGTACTTTCTCCCTAAGAGAGAAAAGGAAATAAAGGCAAAATCTCAGAAGAAGAGAAATGTTTATGGGGAAAAGGACCCTCCTAGAGAATCTAGGGCATACGCTTATGTTCAAATGCAATTTGGAGAGATAAAAAAAATTCGTACACATTCCTTTTTACTGTGAAAAACACCATTCCAAAATTCAGAACAACAAAAATCTCGATTTGCTATTTATTTAAAATGCTTAGTGCTTAAAACATAAATGTCAAACCATATAAAAGTTTTAAACTATGAGTCTTATAAACTAACTTCCAACTCCTGGTTCCACTTTCTTTTAAACAATTTACCTTTTTTTCAAGATGGATATCAGAAGATATGCTTAAAATATTCTAAAAACATTCAAATATCTAAATATTAATAAGAAACTATCTATAAAATTATTCTAAAATATGCTTATGCTTTAGCTTCCTGATTTATACATTTAAATAGTACCTCTTGAGTCAACAATATTAGGTTAGCTATTTAATAAAATCACACTTGGTTTCACCAAACATTATACGGATAAATGTATACAATTGCTTTTATGTTCAAGGTTTCTAAAATTTACCTTCTGTTATTTATCTATAACCATATTCTCTGTGTTTTATCCATAGGTTGATTATACAAACTGACCAATAATAGCATTTATCATATGGCATACAATACTGCAGAATCAAGTTATATGGGGGAAAAATGGATACAAGTAACCTTTAGCTGCTAAATATGTGCCAAAGGGAAAATATTCTCAGCATCAAGGTCAAATTAATTTTCTTTTCAGATACTCAATGAATTGCTCAAAACATTGTCACGTGACTGTGCTTGTTCCTCCATCTTGAACCATAAATCCAGTTATATATAATTTTAAATGAGAATTAAAAATAATCATACTCAAATCCATAAATTATGTACAAATACAGTATTATTTATGTTCAACTTTCAATAGATTTATTAATCCTAAGAAAAATTGTTAATGAAAGTGAGATCATAGCTTCAGGAAGGTTACCTTGGTAACAGTTTGGCTTGGTTTCCATGGTTACAAAGAGTACAGCTGAGAGGCTCAAAGAATCACAATTTCCTTTGATTGGTAGAGTCTCAAAAATGATGATTTGGAAAGTGACAGGGGATTAAAAAAAAAAAAGAAAAAGGTTTCCCTCATGAGGAAAGAGACATTAGTGTCATAATAGCACACTGATGCTCAGACACAAGACAGGCCTTTGAAATTTAATGAAATCTCCCTTCGCCTCTTCATAAAAAAATTGGACAGCCTATCTCAATTTATAACAGCATGAATCTGCAAACCCAAATTCCTGCTCCTGATTAACTGGTCAAAATATGTTAGATGGTTTATGAAGAACTTTTGAAAAATTAGTTTAAAAATTTACTAATTGACTTAAAAATGTAAATGATTCAAAAGACTAAAATAAATTTTTTGATTTCTCTTATTGTTTTCTGGGTTTGAGTAGGAAAAAATAATATGGTGTAATAGAAGTATAGTGAGTGATAAGGGCATTAAGAAATCAGAGTCAGGGATATCTCTGTAGCTAGTTGCATGTACTTAAGCATATCATTTTAGTTGCATTTATCAGTACTTACTATCAAAATTAACACAGAAACTGAAAACTATCTAAGCTACTCGTTGGAAAAATACTATAATACATGATTTTAAGATCTCTTTCTGTACCTTGAGTCCTTTGATTTTAAAATATTTCCTCCCAGTTGAAAAGCACACTGAAGAGATGTGTGGGCAGGCTAGGAAAAATGTGGACAAAAGCTCTAGACACTTAGCCCCTCCCTACTGTGTCAGAGCCTCATAAGAAGAAGAAAAAATGTCTAAGACTCTTCATTTAGATTTTCCCAGCAGGAAGGATGTTTAAAGGAAAGACAGAATGAACAATCTTTCCCAGAGTTAATTGTCTCCAGCCGGAAGGCAAAGCAGTCAAAGACAAAGAACTTAAAAAGCAAGGCAGATCCACTGAGAGAGGAACGAAGCCCATAGAAATGGATGCACTAAAGGCCATGGGTCTAGACACCTTGACTGCGGTCTCCTAGTCCCCTTTACCAGGCAATTCCCCAACCCCTCAAACTCTAACCCCCCAGTTTGTAGACTAGTCATTCTGGAAATTCTGTGGGCAAAAGCAACAGTTTCCAATTGTGTTTCTGTTCCCCTGCTTGGTGAGAATGTGGAAATGGCAGCTGGAAGAAGTGACAAAAGAACTACCCAGCCAAACCTTGCCAGAAGCAGAGGAGGGCTCCAGGATCCCACTTGACTTTGGATACAAGGGTATCCACCAAACAGAAGCAGGATACACAGCCAACTTAGGACATTGAAATGGATATAAAATCTTTCACAACAAATGGAAAAAGGAGTACAGAGATCAAATCTTGCAAATAAGATAACACAGAGTCCAGGTTGAATTCTACTCTTGATTTTCATGGTCTTGGGCTACATAATAGTAATAGATTGTTAAAAAACAAGATGTTAAACTGGAGCTCTGTGAATTATATATCAGTCCAGAAAAGAAAATCATGGAGGATTTATCCACACTACCTCAAATAGATTAGAAGATCCTGGCAGAGCTGGATGAAAGATAAAACATTTTAATACTGCAGAGATGCTATTAGAAGGAAAAAGGAAGGGAAGAATGAGAGAAGAGAGAATGAAAGAAAGGGAAGAAGGAAAAAAAGAATTTGGCTGAAAGGGAAGTTGGATGAAATGATGGCATACAAAAGTGAAGTAAAAAATTAACTCCCGAAGGAAAAATTATCTAAGAAAATAAATAAAAATTTCTTACTGTTCCTTGACAAAAAATAATATAAAGAAAACACAAACCCAAAATACTAAGTTTACAGTGTTAAAATAGCTGCATAAAATGCAAATGCAGAACTAAGGACCAAGTTGAAGGGGCAAAAATAGCATTACAGAACTAAGAAATAATCTGAAAATAACAGGTACTTCCAGTAACTAGATTATACTAGATAATATAGGTAAAATGCATAACATAAAAGATAATATAGGAAACTCTTGAGATAATAATGTGAATGCAGATGAACAAAGTTATGAAAGCACTTAGAAAAAAAAATAGTAGATACAGAGCAGGTAATAACAATGAAACCTAGGATAACCCTTGAAGTAGAGAGCACAACTAAAGGAACAGAGAAAAATACTTTTAAGAGAAAAATTCTTTTAAAAGAAAATTTTTCTTATATAAGAATAAATGGATGCATGGATCAAAAGATTATGTGTTTCTTTTTCTTTCTTTCTTTCTCTCTTTTTTTTTTTTTGGCCACACCACGTGGCTTGCGGGATCTTAGTTCCCCCACCCAGGCCTTCAGCGGTGAAAGCGTGGAGTCCTAACCACTGGACTGCCAGGGAATTCCCAAGATTATGTGTTTCTAAAAGAAACGGTGGCGCAGTGGTTAAGAGTCCACCTGCTAATGCAGGGGACACGGGTTCAATCCCTGGTCCAGGAAGATCCCACATGCCGCGGAGCCACTAAGCCCGCACACAACAACTATTGAAGCCCGCGTGCCTAGAGCCCATGCTCCGCAACAAGAGAAGCCACCGAAATGAGAGAAGCCTGCGCACTGCCACGAAGAGTAGCCCCCACTTGCCTCAACTAGAAAAAAAAAAAGTACTAAAAAAAAAGGGTTACAATACAATTAGCTTCTAACATGGTAGTCAACTTCTTGAACTTCAAGGCTAAAGAAAGTATTCTTCATTCATCTAGGTAAGGAAAGTAAGTCACTTATAAAGTGGGAAATGTCGTTGTCCTCAGACCACCACATAAATATTGAAAAAGCCATAGGAGCAGAGTCTACAAAGTTCAAAGAGGAAATCAAGTATAATCCAGGAATGTTATACACAGCCAATCTGTCAAGCAAGTGTAAAGACAACAGAAAGAAATTTTCAGATATGCATGGTTTCAGGAAACACGAGCCCACAAGCCCTTTTTGAAAACACAACATCATGACAAACGTAGCCCTAAATAATATACTGATCTTGTGGTAAAGAGCTAATGTTAAACATTGAAAACTTTATGTATAGAACTAAGAGCAAACATTAAGATATGGTATAGAAGATAACTTTAGACTTTATTACATACATGTGATCAATATATAAGTTTAGGCTTTATTGAATAGAAAAAGAATCTATAAATTTCAAGCCAAGAAGCTGAAGAAAGGGGGGTTGTATAGGAATATTAAACGGGGTGATTAAGATAGACTGCATATAAAAGGTGAAATTTAGGCAAAAATGTAAATGATATGAGGGAGATTATTTGCAAATATCTTGCAAAAGAACATTCCAGATAGATGTTACTCAGCAAGGGCTTGCTGCCTTATTTGCAGGTTGATGAGCAAAGAGACAAGAGGCAAGCCTCTCAAATCTGTTTGCTGATCCAAGGTTAGGGGTAAAATTTAAGGGGCTGGGGCAATCTCAAACTTGGAAGCTGATTGGCTAATATTGAATTCGTACATATAAGTTACTCATCTGCTGGAAGCTAGATTTTCCTTAAGGAAGGACTTCTTGCTTTGTAAAGGGCTCCAGTGACAACACTTCTATCCTTTGAGTTCCATAGACTGAAGATTCTTGGCTCTGGGGTCATGCTG